>NC_061512.1:233208935-233331405 GCF_022539505.1 Lolium rigidum | reverse complement strand
TCTCATTAGCTTCATATTGATCAAGCGGGACCACCAAGTATTCGTGCACCCCGTACGGATCATGGGTGGATCGGCTCTTTGAGCCGATTCACGGGATAACCTGAGAGCCGATCGAGGCTCGTATTTAACGTTTACATGTATGCCCTGCAGAAACTAAGCGAGGCAACCTCATCACCTTCCCGACCGGGTATAGGTCAGGTGGCACGCCCTTGCACTTCGCAACGCCGCGTGTGACCGAGAAGAGCATTGCGGGCCGTCGCTCGGAGGGGTCTCGGCCAGCCGCAGCTCTAGGCTCCCCCGGCTCTACGGTGTTGACAAGGCCGCTGCCCGCCGGTGGGTTTTGGCGGTCAACACATTCTCGCACGCCCGGTGGGACTATCGTCTACATCAACCACATCGCCATCTACATCTGAGATGGCGGACGGCACGCCAGTCACCTACGAGGATCCGCCCGACGACCTCAAGAAGCAATACAACGAGATCAAGGCTACCCTCGAAGCCGACCTCATCGGCTCTTTTTAGAGAACCCGTTCGGTGGCATCGGATGGAAGGGGTTCTCACCGGAAGGTGCACTCGATGGGATAGACCTCTCTACCTCGTCGGAGGAACGCACCGGGGGTCGCGGCGGGGAGATCAACTACCCGGTGGCTCACTCGCTACACCGCCACTGCGAGAACTTGGTCAACGTGCTCGGAGCGTGTCGCTCTGCGCGTGATCCAGGAGATCATGAGCCACCGGTACTCGCCGTCGGGACCAGCTCTCGGGACTCATCAAGGAGAGTTGCCATCCCGGTCCCGACCGCCAGCGAGAGGAAAGCCGATGGCGAGACTTCCGGCTGATGCGAAACGCATTGCTCGTCCTCCCGACGTAGCCTAGTGCTCTAGATTTACACGAGGGGAACTACGATACCTTCATAAGAGGGCGTTGACCCAGCGAGCCGGCGAAGATTATGTTCACCACACGGTTTGCTTGGGTCCAACAACGATCTAACGAACAGCGACCACGTCGGCTACACGAATCCCAACGGAGCTGACGTGCGAGTACACGCAAAGCCGATATCTGTAGTTACCAGACAGATTCGGCTCGAGGGAGGCATATGGTCACCACACCAGACAGATGGTAAATGTTAGCCGGTGGAGAATCGGCCAGTAAAAAAAAATGGTCAACACACCAAGGCCCTACTGAGAAGCAGAATCATCTGTCTATGAAGGCCCTACTGAAGAAGCACACCAAGGGCGATGATGGCATCAACACGGATGTGTTCCGCCTCAGCGATCTCAGCCTCGTCATCTGCGTCTTTGCCCGTCACCAACTGATTGCTCAGGGAACGGATTTCAGCCAGATCGGTCTTCAGATCGGGCCGTGAGACCTTTTGCTTCTTCTTCAGAGCGGGCAACAAGGGCCTCCTTGTCTTGGATGAGCCGTCTGGTCACCCTTACCCTCTCTTCAAGGTCCTCCAGCTCCTTGTGCAAGGTCTCGAGTTCGGTGCGGGTGGCAGAAGTATCCGCCTTGGCGTCCAGAGCAGCCTTCTTCTCATTGAGCCGTCGGCACTTCTCGGCAATGTCGGCTCTCAGCGGAAGTTGGGAGTGGCGAAGAGTAATCCTTTGGCGAGCCGATTGCACCCGTGACTTAAAAACCGACAGGGTGACAGCGGGCCAAAGCTTCACTTGCAGGGTCATAGGGACATGAGGATGGATATCCTCGAGGATGCCTTTGACTTCCTCGGAATTCTCAATCAGAGCCTCAATAGAGGTAGAGAGCAAGTCCTTGAGGCGCTGGAGCTGGCCACGGACCGCATGCGATATCCGGCTCCCCACTTGCCTTGAAAGGAACGGGATCGATGGATGCTTGGGTCGAACGAAAGCAAGCTCGAGAGATCACAACCCCGATAAGGCAAGCACGGTGAGTTTAACAGGTAACAAGGAACTGGTGGAGCCAAAGATGAAAGACATACCTCCCCCAAGGGAGAAGGAGCAGCCGACGCGGTAACGATCGGCTTTTACGGGGGCTCGGTTGGATCAACCGCTCGTGCGGCCGCCGGCGTCGGGGCAGCTAGCTCCAGGGTAGCGGACGGCCTCGGTACCTCCTCAACATCCCCGCTAGACGTTTCGGCGGCCTACAAGAGGAAGTGATTAGCCGATCCAAGTGATAACGGGACAACATGAAAGCATGACCACGGAGATAATTACATTTGAGACCTCCTGGCTTGATGGAGAGGTTGGTGGGTTCTTGCGAGCCCTCTTGACACAGCGGTGCTTCGTACGTAACCCTGATCCGGTCGGGGCCTCGAGGAGTAGGGGTTCCGGTGATCGACCTTTTCTTGGAAGCCGGCGCCGGCGAAGCCGTCTGACTCCGGGTAGTGGACCTCTCGGAATCACCTGAGCTCGATTCTCCCTGGCTGGTTTCTTCGGCTCCACTGGAGGATCCATCAGTGGAGGCCTGTAGGAAAGGATGCAAGTGCGTCACGAACAAATTCTTTGGGAAAAATGGACAAGCGCCTGCAGGGTCTAAACCAACTTACATGCAAGCTTTCCTGGGCCGGAGCTTTACGCTTCAAGGTTTTCCTGACCGCTACCTTCCTCACCGCCGTCCTCGCTTGAGTCGAGGCTCGGGGGGCAACGGCCCCGAAGACGCTTTGCTCTTGGAAGCCGATTTCGGTGAAATCGGCTGACTCTGCATTATAACTTTCTTCAAGGGAGGCGAGCTCTGGCAGAAGAGAACCACTGGTGCCGGAGGAAGAAAGACGAAAGGGGAGCCGTCGGCTTGTGTAGGGGCGGGGCCATCTTGTTGCTGCCAAGAGAAGAGAGTCGGTTCACGGGCGATCACCATAAGGCGGTTATAAGAAATACTTAAGTGACGGTACCTGGTCGGCAGGGGGATCATATTCGGCGTCAAGCTCCTTCAGCTGCGGTCCTAGTGCCCTCCTGAAGACATGGGTCTTCCACATGGACCACCAAGTTTCAAAGCCGTCGGTGGTGAAGGAGAAATGGAGGTCGTGGGGGATTGGTATGGCCAGAGCATCAAAGAAGGTATAACACCTTTGGGCGGTGAGGATGTCAGGCAGTTCAGCTCTACTTGCTGTCAGGTGGTGTAGGAAGAAGTGTGGGGGCACCTGTCCGAGACCAAGCTGCCGAGCCGCTACTACTGGTTGATAACACTCATAACCGGGCTTGATGATCCGGTTCGAGGTGCTCATGCCAACAGGGAGAAAGCAAGGACGAATCATGAGGGAGTATAAGTGCTGTGTGCCGGCGTCATCGGCAAGGTCGGCCAATCGGAAAGAGACGGGGTTTTCAAAATTCACCGATTCAGTATAAGGGTGGAACAGGGGGTTGTCTAAACCCTGGAAGAAAATCTTAAACCACCCTGCTGCTTCCTTGGGGATCAATCTGCTACCCGGGAGACCATACAGGGCTTGGCCGTAGCTGGTGCATCGAATTTCCTTGCCATTTTCATCCGGAAAGGTGCAGTTGGTTAGCGATGGGAAGTCTGGGATTTGGCTTTGGAAGTATAGCTGGGCCCACAGTTGGATGAACCACCAGGGGCCGCCAGTTTTAACTGTCTTGCGAGTGAACAGTTTGACAGACATCAGTTGAAGGGATCGATAAATCTCTCCAAGGAATAGCTTGCCCAGACCAAGTTGGGTGCCTTTAGCGAGTTCATAGGCCGGGGAGAGGTAATTCTTGGTAGGAGCAAGTGACGGACCACGGAATATGAAGTGCTCCAACCGAGAAATTCAAGAAGGCTGTGTGCTCCCTCTCGTCACCGGGCCTTTGGTTTTCATATAACGATTAAGATAGGCACCCCGGCCTGGTACACTCTTTTTTGGAGGAGAGAGTAAAGGGGACCTTTGGCAGCTTGAATGCAGAAGGGCTGGGAGATGCAATGTCTAGCCCTGTGATCATGGCCACATCCAGCAGGGTCGGAGTCATAGGACCATGACCAAACATGAAACAGTTCAGTGCGTCAGACCAGAAGTAGCCGATGGTTTTCAAGATGTTCTCATTCTTCTCAAGAGGAGACAGCGATAATGACAGGGCATCGGCTATTCCTATGGTTTCCCAAGTGGCATAGTGAGACTTTGATACCCTACTGTACCATGCCACCCAACCTTCGGGGGATTGGGCCGGGCTCGCGAGCGGTCGGCCCAGGAAGTCAGATCTAGGTTTTGGCTCACAAAGGGGATTCCGTTAGCTTCGCATGAGATTAACAGGGCAGGGCTCTCGTAAGAACGAGGGCCGAGGCACATCGAATTTGCGAGAGAAGGATGTGGCAGAAGAATGTCTGAAACCTAAATTAATGGCGGAGCGAGGCATTAATTCAAGTGTTTGCATTAATCCTGTGTCAAAACCAAACGGCAAGAGGAGGTTGAGGATTACCTTCAGTCCGGAGACCGTGGTATCAGTGTTAGCTGATTCCGCCATGGGATGCGTTGAAGAGATGTGAAGCCGCACGGTCGAGATCTGTGAAGGGGGTGGTGAATTGGAACTGCTCAGGCGGCGATTTGGGGATCTGGCTCTGTCTTTGCAGATGGAGACCGCGGGTTACCGTTTGGAAGGATGGCTAGCTCAACGTTACCCGGTGTGTTTATGAGAGAGACCGATGCAGCGCCATCGGTTTCCTTTTTTTTAAAAAAAAAGATCGTGTGATTTCGACTATCGGCAAAACGGCTGGCTGGAAACGCTTCTTCAGTATTAAAAGAGGGTTTTTAAAGAGCCGATTGTTCAAGGAGAGCCGATTGTTTGCATACCACTGATGCCATGTTACTAATCCTCGCTGCCTTCATTATCGGCGTCATGACTCCTCACCGCAAAATATGAAGGACAAGAGATATCGCAACGGTGATGCCACGACATGACCCGACGAGAGAAGAGCATGATGATTTTGGAAATGATATTTCCAAAACCGAGGGGGCATGTGTTATCACCAGAATTTGACCAAGTCAGAGGTGGGCCGCGATCAAGATGGTCTGAAGATATATATATACTTGGAGGAATACATAGATCGGCCTTTTATACCAAGTTGGGCTCAATTGCCCGTGTATCTGTAACATATTAGATCGTATCTTAGTTTAGAGATAGAATCTTACTCGTGCACGGTTTGGTGCACGCTCGCATTAGAAAGTCCCCTGGACTATAAATATGTACCTAGGGTTTATGGAATAAACAACAACTCACGTTCAACCCCAAAAACAAACCAATCTCGGCGCATCGCCAACTCCTTCGTCTCGAGGGTTTCTATCAGGTAAGCGACATGCTGCCTAGATCGCATCTTGCGATCTAGGCAGCACAAGCCCCACGTTGTTCATGCGTTGCTCGTACTTGAAGCGCTTTTGATGGCGAGCAACGTAGTTATCATTAGATGTGTTAGGGTTAGCATTGTTCTTCGTTTAAGCATGCTTACGTAGTGCAACCCTTGCATATCTAGCCGTCCTCACGCCTATCTCGGGTGTGGGGGCGGCACCCGCTTGATCATTATTTAGTAGATCTGATCCGTTACGTTTGCTCCTTGTTCTACAAGGATTAGTTTAATATCTGCAATAGTTTGGCCTTACAATGGGGGGGAGGATCCGGTGGCACGTAGGGTGGCGTTCGCAAGTCCTAAACGGGATGTTCCTAGGATCAACTTCATGTTGGTTTTCTGGCCTTGTTTAGGATCGGCTTACGAGCACCGTGCGTGGCCGCAAGGCCCAACCTGGAGTAGGATGATCCGGTTATGCGGTGAAAACCCTAAATCGTCGTAGATCTCATTAGCTTCATATTGATCAAGCAGGACCACCAAGTATTCGTGCACCCCGTACGGATCATGGGTGGATCGGCTCTTTGAGCCGATTCACAGGATAACCCGAGAGCCGATCGAGGCTCGTATTTAACGTTTACATGTATGCCCTGCGAGAAACTAAGCGAGGCAACCTCATCACCTTCCCGACCGGGTATAGGTCAGGTGGCACGCCTTGCACTTCGCAACGCCGCGTGTGACCGGAAGAGCATTGCGGGCCGTCGCTCGGAGGGGTCTCAGCCAGCCGCAGCTCTAGGCTCCCCCCGGCTCTACAGTGTTGACAAGGCCGCTGCCCGCCGGTGGGTTTTGGCAGTCAACAGTAAACAAAAGAGAAGAGGGATGATTTACCTTGCTGGTAGAGATAACGTCCTTCATGGGAGCCGCACTTGAAAGTCTGGTTGACGAGGTAGTTAGAGTACCCATTATCATTCGTTGACAACAACAAACACCTCTCAAAATAATTTTAGTCCTGTTTTACAAATGAAAAGCTCTAGCACATGTTAATCCCTGCTTCCCTCTGCGAAGGGTCAATCTTTTACTTTTACATTGAGTCTCCATCCTTTCTTTGAGCACTATCTTGAGAGCACAACTCTCATTCTTAGTATAATATGCTTGTCCCAAAATGTGATTAATTGTGGTATAACTTTGATGCTTTTATCTTTGATAACCTCTACTTCTAGTCTTTCTCATGAACCTCAAAGGTGCCCAAGCATTTATGTTTTGTTAGTACAAATGATGGGCAAGCGAGATACCACTTTATCATACTCATTCTTATGAACATTGCAATCCTGCTGATAGACATGATTCATGATGCTCATTATTAATTTGTTGGTACCTTTTCCATGATTGACATAGCTGTTAGATGATTTTATTTGCATGTATCTTATTATGAACTGCTTAAGTACTTGCCATATCATGAGAATATTTACATCATATGAACAAATGTGTTCGTGAAAGTTCTTTTATCGCACTCAGTTGTTAACTGAATAATCTCGAGGACAAGCAATAAGCTAAGCTTGGGGGAGTTGATACGTCCAAAACGTATCTACTTTCTCGAACACTTTTGCTATTGTTTTGCCTCTAATTTGTGTATTTTGGATGCAACTAACACGGACTAACGCTGTTTTCAGCAGAACTGTTCCGGTGTCTCGTTTTTGTGCGGAAATCCAACTTTCGGGAAAATCCTCGGAATTTATGCGAAAGGTCCTATTTTCCCAGAATATTGACGGAGCCGGAAGGGCAAGTTGAGGTGGAGGCCCGAGGGCCCCACACACCAGGCCGGCGCGGCCCAGGGGGGGCCGCGCCGCCATGTGTGTGGCCGCCTCGGCCGGCCTCACGACGCCCTCCTTCGGACTACTTAATCGCCTTCGACCTAAAAACGCACGGAGAGAAGTCGAAGTCGCCGGAAACCATCCAGTACGCCGCCACCGTCGCGAAACTCCATCTCGGGAGCCGTAAGTCTCCGTTACGGCACTCCGTCGGGACGGGGAATTGGAGGAGATCATCGCCATCATCACCACCGACGCCTCTCCATCGACCAGCCATGTTTCCCCCATCCATGTGTGAGTAATTCCCCCGCTGTAGGCTGAAGGGGATGGTAGGGATTGGATGAGATTGGTCATGTAATAGTCATAAGATTGTTAGGGCATAGTGCCTAGTATCCGTAGATTGGTACTTTTATGATATTGTTGCAACTTGTTATGCTTAATGCTTGTCACTAGGGCCCGAGTGCCATGATCTCAGATCTGAACATGTTATCGATCCATGAAGATATTCGTTGCTTTATGATCTTACCTACAAGTTGTATACACGTATCGCTGTCCGGAACCAATGGCCCCGAAGTGACAGAAATCGGGACAACCGGAGGGGATGGCGAGTGATATGAGGATCACATGTGTTCACGGAGTGTTAATGCTTTGCTCCGGTGCTCTATTAAAAGGAGTACCTTAATATCCAAGTAGATTCCCTAGAGGCCCGGCTGCCACCGGCTGGTAGGACAAAAGATGTTGTGCAAGTTTCTCATTGCGAGCACGTACGACTATATATGGAACACATGCCTATTGATTGATTAGTACTTGGATACCGTTTTATTATTATCCGCAAATGCCATGCCTATGATTGTTACATGAGTTTCTCTCATCCATGCAACGCCCGTCATCCATCCCCGTGCCTACAGTATTTTAATCCTGCTGTTTACTATAATCACTACTGCTGTCTTTGTTACTCTGCTGCTGTTATTTCACTACTGCTACTGCTATAAAACTGTTACTACTGATAAACTCTTGCGAGCAAGTCTGTTTCCAGGTGCAACTGAATTGACAACTCCGTTGTTAAGGCTTTCAAGTATTCTTTGTCTCCCCTTGTGTCGAATCAATAAATTGGGTTTTACTTCCCTCGAAGACTGTTGCGATCCCCTATACTTGTGGGTCATCAATGATCTATATTGCTTCAGAGTTCTTGTATCACTTTTATGCCTCCGTTAATTTATTTTGCCGCAAGCATGATTATGACAGTTACTGCTCTCTTGATTTGTCGCTCCCTAGTCTATTGCTAGCCTTCACTTGTGCGGCGGGAACGCTGCTCGTGCCTCCAAACACATGAAAACCAAGTCATTCCGAGTGTCCACCATAAATACCTATGCATGGCATTTCAAACCATTCCAAGTAAATTCTCATGCGCTACCTTTGAAATCTTCAAAATGCTTCTTAATTTGTGTTAATGTTTCATAGCTCATGAGGAAGTATGTGGTGTTTAGCTTTCAACCTTGTCATTTACTTTTGACGGACTCTCATATGGAATAGTGGCACATCCGCTTATCCAATAATTTTGCAAAAAGAGCTGGCAATGGGATTCCTAGTCCCGAATTAATTAAACTTAAATAGACACTCCTCCATGGTTTGTGATTGTTGGACGGCACCCGAAGGATTCGGTTAGCCATGGCTTGTGTAAGCAAAGGTTGGGGGGAGTGTCATCATCATAATAAAACTAAAATAAAAAGGCACTCCTTCATGGTATGAGATTGTTGGCGGGCACCCGAGGATTCGGTTAGCCATGGTTTGTGCAAGAAAGGTTGGAAGGAGTGCCAAATAAATATGCAATAATTCATGGGAGCCGCTCTTGAAAGTCCGGTTGGCGAGGTAGTTAGTGTACCCATTACCATTCGTTGACAACAACAAACACCTCTCAAAATAATTTTACTCTTGATTTATAAAAATGAAAAGCTCTAGCGCATGTTAATCCCTGCTTCCCTCTGCGAAGGGTCAATCTTTTACTTTTATGTTGTGTCTCCATTATTCCTTTGAGTACTATCTTGAGAGCACAACTGTCATTCTTAGTACAATATGCTTGTCTCAAAATATGATTGATTGTGGTATAACTTTGATGCATTTATCTTTTGACAATCACTACTTCTAGTCTTTCTATGAACTCCAGAGGTGCCCGGGCATTTATGTTTTGCCAATCAAATACAGGCAAGCGAGATACCACTTTATCATACTCTCTTATGAACATTGCAATCTTGCTTATGTACATGATGCTTGATGCTTATTATTAATTGTTGGTACCTCTCCATGATTGACATAGCTGTTAGATGATCTTATTTGCATGTGTCTCATTATGAACTGCTTAAGTATTAGCCATAACATGAGAATATATACATCATATGAGCAAATGTGTTCGTGAAAGTTCTTTTATCGCTCAGTTGTTAACTGAATTGCTTGAGGACAAGCAATAAGCTAAGCTTGGGGGGAGTTGATACGTCCAAAACGTATCTACTTTCCCGAACACTTTTGCTATTGTTTGGCCTCTAATTTGTGTATTTTGGATGCAACTAACACGGACTAACGCTGTTTTCAGCGAGAACTGCTCTGGTGTCTCGTTTTTGTGCAGAAATCCAACTTTCGGGAAAAACCTCGGAATTTATGCAGAAGGCCCTATTTTCCCAGGAAACTAACGGAGCCAGAAGGGCAATTGAAGTGGAGGCCCGAGGGCCCCACACCATAGGGCGGCGCGGCCCAGGGGGGGCCGCGCGGCCCTGTGGTGTGGCCCCCTCGGCCGGCCTCCGACGCCCTCCTTCGGACTACTTATTCGCCTCGACCTAAAAACGCCAGAAGAGAAGTCGAAGTCGCCAGAAACCCTCCAGAACGCCGCCACATCGCGAAACTCCGTCGCGGGAGCCAGAAGTCTCCGTTCTGGCACTCCGCCGGGACGGCGAATTGGAGGAGATCATCACCGCCATCACCGCCAACGCCTCTACATCAACCAGCCATGTTTCCCCCATCCATGTGTGAGTAATTCCCCCGCTGTAGGTGAAGGGGATGGTAGGGATTGGATGAGATTGGTCATGTAATAGCATAAGATTGTTAGGGCATAGTGCCTAGTGTCCGTAATCGGTACTTTGATGATATTGTTGCAACTTGTTATGCTTAATGCTTGTCACTAGGGCCCGAGTGCCATGATCTCAGATCTGAACATGTTATTGTTTCATCATGATATTCAGTGTTTATGGTCTTACCTATAAGTTGTATACACATGTCGCTGTCCGGAACCGATGGCCCCGAAGTGACAGAAATCGGGACAACCGGAGGGAATGGTAGTGATGTGAGGATCACATGTGTTCACGGAGTGTTAATGCTTTGCTCCGGTACTCTATTAAAAGGAGTACCTTAATATCCGATAGTTTCCCTTGAGGCCCGGCTGCCACCGGCTGGTAGGACAAAAGATGTTGTGCAAGTTTCTCATTGCGAGCACGCACGACTATAATTGGAACACATGCCTATTGATTGCTTTGTACTTGGACACCGTTTTATTATTATCTGCAAATGCCCTGCTATGATTGTTACATGAGTTTCTCTCATCCATGCAACGCCCGTCATCCGTCCCCGTGCCTACAGTATTTTAATCCTGCTTTTTACTATAATCACTACTGCTGTCTTTGTTACTCTGCTGCTTGTTATTTCACTACTGCTATCTGCTATAAAACCGTTACTCTTGATAAACTCTTGCGAGCAAGTCTGTTTCCAGGTGCAACTGAATTGACAACTCCGTTGTTAAGGCTTCCAAGTGTTCTTTGTCTCCCCTTGTGTCGAATCAATAAATTGGGTAATACTTCCCTCGAAGACTGTTGCGATCCCCTATACTTGTGGGTCATCAAGTCCCTCACAGGATCGGCTTTCGGGTGGTACACATCGCTGCCACCAGACTCAATCCGGACTTGGAAGCAGTTGGAAGAGCTGTTCCACGTGCAGTATCACTCAGAGGCTTCCGAGGCTGGCATTGCCGATCTAGCACAAGTACGATAGAAGCGCGGGGAAACAGTGTCAGAATACGTCCAGCGCTTCAGGACCGTTAGGAACTGATGCTATTCGGTTCATGTGACTCGAAAAAGAAGCGATCGAGTTGGCGGTGGTGGGTCTCTCATCATCGATCAAGGACGTGGCCTCCCAAGCAGACTACCCTTCACCGGCGCACATGGTGCGAGAAGCTGTCAGCATATGAACAGGCGCCACCCGGATGTTTACCGGGATAAATTCAAGCGTGCGGTGGTCCTGGTTGAGGCGGATGAAGATGAAGGTGCTTGCGGGAGATCAAGAGGTAGCAGTGGCTGAATGGACTCGGGGGCAAGCCCCGTGTCCCGTAAATGGGTTAAGCCACAAGGTCCTCCAAAAGGGTTTGACTTCGACGTGACCAAAGCCGAGCAGATTTTCGACCTCTTACTCAAGGAGAAGCGACTAAAGTTACCCGAAGGCCACAAGATCCCCACGGTGCAGGAGCTGAACGGAAAGCCATACTGCAAGTGGCATAACACGTTCACCCACGCCACCAACGACTGCAGGGTGTGGCGTTAGCAGGTCCAAATGGCGATAGAACAAGGGCGTCTAATTTTCAGCCACTACGCCATGAAGGTCGATGATACGTCTCCGACGTATCGATAATTTCTTATGTTCTATGCCATATTATTGATGATACCTACATGTTTTATGCACACTTTATGTCATATTAGTGCATTTTCTGGAACTAACCTATTAACAAGATGCCGAAGTGCCGGTTCCTCGTTTTCGCTGTTTTTGGTTTCGGAAATCCTAGTAACGAAATATTCTCGGAATTGGACGAAACGAAGACCCGGGGCCCTATTTTTCCACGGAGCTTCCGGAAGACCGAAGAACACACGAAGTGGGGCCACGAGGTGGCCAAGCTATAGGGCGGCGCGGCCCAAGCCCTGGCCGCGCCGACCTATAGTGTGGGCCCCTCGTCTGGCCCCGACTCTGCCCTTCCGCCTACTTAAAGCCTCCGTCGCGAAACCCCGATGCGAAAAACCACGATACGGAAAACCTTGCGAGACGCCGTCGCCGCCGATCCCATCTCGGGGATTCCGGAGATCTCCTCCGGCACCCTGCCGGAGAGGGGATTCATCTCCCGGAGGACTCTACACCGCCATGGTCGCCTCCGGAGTGATGAGTGAGTAGTTCACCCCTGGACTATGGGTCCATAGCAGTAGCTAGATGGTTGTCTTCTCCTCATTGTGCTTCATTGTTGGATCTTGTGAGCTGCCTAACATGATCAAGATCATCTATCTGTAATTCTATATGTTGTGTTTGTCGGGATCCGATGGATAGAGAATACTATGTCATGTTAATTATCAAGTTATTATACATGTGTTGTTTATGATCTTGCATGCTCTCCGTTTCTAGTAGAGGCTATGGCCAAGTTTTTACTTTTAACTCCAAGAGGGAGTACTTATGCTCGATAGTGGGTTCATGCCTGCATTGACACCTGGGGGAGTGACGAAACCCCTAAGGTTGTGTTGTCTTTGTTGCCACTAGGGATAAAACATTGGCGCTATGTCCGAGGATGTAGTTGTTGATTACATTACGCACCATACTTAATGCAATTGTCTGTTGTTTAGCAACTTAATGCTGGAGGGGTTCGGATGATAACCTGAAGGTGGACTTTTTAGGCATAGATGCGGTTGGATGGCGGTCTATGTACTTTGTCGTAATGCCCAATTAAATCTCACTATACTTATCATGTCATGTATGTGCATTGTTATGCCCTCTCTATTTGTCAATTGCCCGACCGTAATTTGTTCACCCAACATGCTTTTATCTTATGGGAGAGACACCTCTAGTGAACTGTGGACCCCGGTCCATTCTTTAATACTTGAAATACAAATCTGTTGCAATACTTGTTTTTACTTGTTTTCTCTGCAAACAATCATCTTCCACACAATACGGTTAATCTTTTGTTACAGCAAGCCGGTGAGATTGACAACCTCACTCGTTTCGTTGGGGCAAAGTACTTTGGTTGTGTTGTGCAGGGTTCCACGTTGGCGCCGAAATCTCCGGTGTTGCGCCGCACTACATCCCGCCGCCATCAACCTTCAACGTGCTTCTTGGCTCCTCCTGGTTCGATAAACCTTGGTTTCTTTCTGAGGGAAAACTTGCTGCTTGTGCGCATCATACCTTCCTCTTGGGGTTGCCCAACGAACGTGTGAAATACACGCCATCAAGCTCTTTTTACGGCGCCGTTGCCGGGGAGATCAAGACACGCTGCAAGGGGAGTCTCCACTTCCCAATCTCTTTACTTTGTTTTTGTCTTGCTTTATTTTATTTACTACTTTGCTTGCTGCACTTATATCAAAACACAAAAAAAATTAGTTGCTAGCTTTACTTTATTTACCGTCTTGTTTGCTATATTGAAAACACAAAAAAAATTAGTTTACTTGCATTTACTTTATCTAGTTTGCTTTATTTACTGTCTTGCACTCTATATTAAAAATACAAAAAAAAATTTAGTTACTTTTGTTACTATGTCTAGCTCTGAACCTGTTACTTCTTCACCTGAAGAATTAGTCTTCACTTTTAAACAAGGGGATGAGGAGAGTTTTAAGGATGCTTGGTCTAGAATTTTTACTTCTTATCGTGAAACTGAACCTCAAATGACTCTAAGTTTGCTCCTTAGTAATTTTTATTTTGGTCTTATGGTTCGCTATAGATATGCTTTGGATACTTTAGTGGGAGGAGATTTCCTCCATTGCAATGGGGATCAAGCTTTTAATGCCATAAAGAAGTTGGTTGCATCACATGATTCAACTAATAATTTTGATTCAGCCCTTATCAGCATTCATAATAGATTAAATACTCTTGAGACAAGTGCATCTCGCTTAAATGAAAATTATGGATACATTCGTAACCGTCTTGATCAAGTTTTAGTGAACTCGAACTTTCATTGTGGGACCCTGCTGTTAAAATTGTTATCGGTGATCGAACTCTTCATGCCTACTCGTGATATTATGTATGAATTTTGCCTTATGCCCGAAAGCATTTATAAATCTTTGAAACTTTGGGGAGTCGATGAAGGAGGAGAAGAAATAATTCTCATTGATAACTCTATTATAATTCCTAAGGGAATAGCCGCAGGTGTGCATACAACCATTCTTGGAAGAACAATATCCATTGATTATCTTGTTATTGAAACAGGAAAAATTATACTTGGGAGATCCCTGTTGAAACTATTGGGAGCAGTCATTGATGTGGGAAAAGGCACTCTGAAATTCACCTCTATGCCAGGGGGAAATCATATATTCCCTAAACCAAAGGGAAGGAAAAACAATAAGAAAGGTAAGGGTAAAGCCCAAGGTAAGGTTGACTCACCACCCATCGATAATACTTGAGTTACACTTTCTGCGCCTAGCTGAAAGGCGTTAAAGAAAAGCGCTTATGGGAGACAACCCATGTTTTTACTCCAGTATTTTTGTTTTATATTTGTGTCTTGGAAGTTGTTTACTACTGTAGCAACCTCTCCTTATCTTAGTTTTATGTTTTGTTCTACCAAGTAAAGTCTTTGATAGAAAAGTAAGTACTAGATTTGGATTACTGCGCAGTTCCAGATTTCTTTGCTGTCACGAATCTGGGTCTATCTCCCTGTAGGTAGCTCAGAAAATTACGCCAATTTACGAGCATGATCCTCAGATATGTACGCAACTTTCATTCAATTTGAGCATTTTCGTTTGAGCAAGTATGGTGGCCTAATAAAATCCATCTTTACGGACTGTTCTGCTTTTGACAGATTCGTCTTTTATTTCGCATTGCCTCTTTTGCTATGTTGGATGAATTTCTTTGATCCACTAATGTCCAGTAGCTTTATGCAATTTCCAGGAGTGTTAAGAATGATTGTGTCACCTCTGAACATGTGAATTTTTATTATGCACTAACCCTCTAATGAGTTGTTTCGAGTTTGGTGTGGAGGAAGTTTTCAAGGGTCAAGAGAGGAGTATGATGCAATATGATCAAGGAGAGTGAAAGCTCTAAGCTTGGGGATGCCCCGGTGGTTCACCCCTGCATATATTAAGAAGACTCAAGCGTCTAAGCTTGGGGATGCCCAAGGCATCCCCTTCTTCATCGACAACATTATCGAGTTCCTCCCCTGAAACTATATTTTTATTCGGCCACATCTTATGTACTTTGCTTGGAGCGTCGGTTTGTTTTTGTTTTTTGTTTTGTTTGAATAAAATGGATCCTAGCATTCACTTTATGGGAGAGAGACACGCTCCGCTGTTGCATATGAACAAATATGTCCTTAGGCTCTACTCATAGTATTCATGGCGAAGCTTCATCTTCGTTAAATTGTTATATGGTTGGAATTGGAAAATGCTACATGTAGCAATTCTAAAATGTCTTGGATAATTTGATACTTGGCAATTGTTGTGCTCATGTTTAAGCTCTTGCATCATATACTTTGCACCCATTAATGAAGAAATACTTAGAGCTTGCTAATTTGGTTTGCATATTTGGTTTCTCTAGAGTCTAGATAACATCTAGTATTGAGTTTTGAACAACAAGGAAGACGGTATGGAGTCTTATAATGTTTACCATATGTCTTTTATGTGAGTTTTGCTGTACCGTTCATCCTTGTGTTTGTTTCAAATAACCTTGCTAGCCTAAACCTTGTATCGAGAGGGAATACTTCTCATGCATCCAAAATACTTGAGCCAACCACTATGCCATTTGTGTCCACCATACCTACCTACTACATGGTATTTATCCGCCATTCCAAAGTAAATTGCTTGAGTGCTACCTTTAAAATTCCATCATTCACCTTTGCAATATATAGCTCATGGGACAAATAGCTTAAAAACTATTGTAGTATTGAATATGTACTTATGCACTTTATCTCTTATTAAGTTGCTTGTTGAGCGATAACCATGTTTACGGGGACGCCATCAACTATTCTTTGTTGGATATCATGTGAGTTGCTATGCATGTCCGTCTTGTCCGAAGCAAGAGAGATCTACCACCTTCATGGTTGGAGCATGCATATTGTTAGAGAAGAACTTTGGGCCGCTAACTAAAGCCATGATTCATGGTGGAAGTTTCAGTTTGGACATATATCCTCAATCTCATATGAGAATAATAATTGTTGCCACATGCTTATGCATTAAAGAGGAGTCCATTATCTCGTTGTCCATGTTGTCCCGGTATGGATGTCTAAGTTGAGAATAATCAAAAGCGAGAAATCCAAAATGCGAGCTTTCTCCTTAGACCTTTGTACAGAGCGGCATGGAGGTACCCCATTGTGACACTTGGTCAAAACATGTGCATTGCAAAGATCCGGTAGTCCAAGTTAATTAGGACAAGGTGCGGGCACTATTAGTATACTATGCATGAGACTTGCAACTTGTAAGATATAATGTACATAACTCATATGCTTTATTACTACCGTTGACAAAATTGTTTCATGTTTTCAAAATAAAAGCTCTAGCACAAATATAGCAATCGATGCTTTCCTCTTTGAAGGACCATTCTCTTTACTTTTATGTTGAGTCAGTTCACCTATTTCTCTCCACCTCAAGAAGCAAACACTTGTGTGAACCGTGCATTGATTCCTACATACTTGCATATTGTACTTGTTATATTGCTCTATGTTGACAATTATCCATGAGATATACATGTTATAAGTTGAAAGCAACCGCTGAAACTTAATCTTCCTTTGTGTTGCTTCAATACCCTTACTTTGATTTATTGCTTTATGAGTTAACTCTTATGCAAGACTTATTAATACTTGTCTTGAAGTACTATTCATGAAAAGTCTTTGCTATATGATTCACCTGTTTACTCATGTCATCACCATTGTTATGATCGCTGCATCCACTACATATGTTTACAAATAGTATGATCAAGGTTATGATGGCATATCACTTCGAAATTATCTTTGTTATCGTTTTACCTGCTCGGGACGAGCGAAACTAAGCTTGGGGATGCTTGATACGTCTCCGACGTATCGATAATTTCTTATGTTCTATGCCATATTATTGATGATACCTACATGTTTTATGCACACTTTATGTCATATTAGTGCATTTTACGGAACTAACCTATTAACAAGATGCCGAAGTGCCGGTTCTGTTTTACTGCTGTTTTTGGTTTCGAAATCCTAGTAACGAAATATTCTCGGAATTGGACGAAACGAAGACCCGAGGCCCTATTTTTCCACGGAGCTTCCGGAAGACCGAAGAACACACGAAGTGGGGCCACGAGGTGGCCAAGCTATAGGGCGGCGCGGCCCAAGCCCGGCCGCGCCGACCTATAGTGTGGGCCCTCGTCCGGCCCCGACTCCGCCCTTCCGCCTACTTAAAGCCTCCGTCGCGAAACCCCGATGCGAAAAACCACGATACGGAAAACCTTGCGAGACGCCGTCGCCGCCGATCCCATCTCGGGGGATTACGGAGATCTCCTCCGGCACCCTGCCGGAGAGGGGATTCATCTCCCGGAGGACTCTACACCGCCATGGTCGCCTCCGGAGTGATGAGTGAGTAGTTCACCCCTGGACTATGGGTCCATAGCGGTAGCTAGATGGTTGTCTTCTCCTCATTGTGCTTCATTGTTGGATCTTGTGAGCTGCCTAACATGATCAAGATCATCTATCACGTAATTCTATATGTTGTGTTTGTCGGGATCCGATGGATAGAGAATACTATGTCATGTTAATTATCAAGTTATTATACATGTGTTGTTTATGATCTTGCATGCTCTCCGTTTCTAGTAGAGGCTCTGGCCAAGTTTTTACTTTTAACTCCAAGAGGGAGTACTTATGCTCGATAGTGGGTTCATGCTCGCATTGACACCTGGGGAGTGACGAAACCCCTAAGGTTGTGTTGTCGTTGTTGCCACTAGGGATAAAACATTGGCGCTATGTCCGAGTATGTAGTTGTTGATTACATTACGCACCATACTTAATGCAATTGTCTCGTTGTTTAGCAACTTAATATCGGAGGGGTTCGGATGATAACCTCGAAGGTGGACTTTTTAGGCATAGATGCGGTTGGATGGCGGTCTATGTACTTTGTCGTAATGCCCAATTAAATCTCACTATACTTATCATGTCATGTATGTGCATTGTTATGCCCTCTCTATTTGTCAATTGCCCGACTGTAATTTGTTCACCCAACATGCTTTTATCTTATGGGAGAGACACCTCTAGTGAACTGTGGACCCCGGTCCATTCTTTAATACTTGAAATACAAATCTGCTCGCAATACTTGTTTTTACTGTTTTCTCTGCAAACAATCATCTTCCACACAATACGGTTAATCTTTTGTTACAGCAAGCCGGTGAGATTGACAACCTCACCGTTTCGTTGGGGCAAAGTACTTTGGTTGTGTTGTGCGGGTTCCACGTTGGCGCCGGAATCTCCGGTGTTGCGCCGCACTACATCCCGCCGCCATCAACCTTCAACGTGCTTCTTGGCTCCTCCTGGTTCGATAAACCTTGGTTTCTTTCTGAGGGAAAACTTGCTGCTGTGCGCATCATACCTTCCTCTTGGGGTTGCCCAACGAACGTGTGAAATACACGCCATCAGTCGACACACACCCCTTCCCTGCCGTTAACATGGTGGAGTACACTTACCCTGGAGGGTGCCAGCCAGGATTCTCGTGCAATATCAACATGGTAGGACCTGGGCACCACTCTGGTAGGGACGGAGATGAGGGCAACTGCTCTCATAGCAAGGATACAGAGGAAGCCGCTCCACGCGATCGGCTCCGTCACGATGGCAAGCGCTACATCACGAGAGGAGAAGTGAAGAACGTAAGATATCGGCGACCTCTCTCGATCACCTCCTCAACAAGTATGTGGGTCAATATGACCAACGCCGGCGATACAACGATGATGATGAAAGAGATCGTCTGGCTAGGGACGCCAGGAGACACCGTCGGCATGATCGCGACGAGGAGAGATATGAGCGCCACGCCAAGGAAAAGTCGAGAGAGCAAGACGACGTGGATAGGCACTGGGACTGTCCCTTCTTCAGACACTGCTGGGATTCAGGAATGAGCCGATTGCCTACAATCGGCAACTGTCCAGAATGTAGACAAAAGAAGAAGGATGCAGCTAACGTGTCCGTGTTCAAACGTCTAGGGCCTCTCCCGCCTCCGAACAAGCACGCTGAGTCCGCTCGGGTAGAAGATCTCGAGGAATTGGAGGACGATGATGAAGAAGAAGATAAGTATCATCGGCCAAGGTGGTGCCCTGATGGACTCAGCCGTTCCCAAAAGCGTAGGGTTCAGCGACTACGTGGTTTGGAGGAAGCCGAGAGGTTATACCTGCACACGTTGAGGAAGGCGCGGCCTGATCCGGCCGCTAAAATTCAGCGAACCCTGGACGAAGAAGGTCGGCCACAAAGGAAAGAGTGGCGCCCCAGACAAAAGAAAGCCGATGATGAGACATCGGCTGGCACAAACATGGTGTTCATCCTTCCAACGGAGTTTAGTGCTCCAGGATTAGACGAAGCACCTGTGGCACAACTTGACTGCGGCCCACCGCCGGTCATCTTTGAGAAGCCACGAGAAAGAAGCTACAGGCATCTGAAGGCCCTGTACTTGCGAGGCTACATCAATGGGCAGCCTGTCAACAAGATGCTTGGTGGACACCGGAGCGGCGAGTCAACATTATGCCATACTCCATGCTACGTCGGTTGGGACGCTCTAGTTCGGATCCGATCAAGACCAATGTGACACCGAGCGATTTCAACGGCCAAGCATCCGACGCACAAGGTGTTACGAACGTGGATCCGACCGTAGGAAGGAAAACCGTCCCTACGACGTTCTTTATTGTCGACAACAAGAGCACCTATGTCTGTCCTACTAGGGAGAGATTGGATCCACGCCAATCTGTTGCATTCCATCCACGATGCACCAATGCCTAATACGATGGGATGGAGATGAAGTAGAAGTCGTCCACGCAGATGATTCAGACGAGATTTCAACGGCTGGCATGAACGTTTGGGAGACATCAGGCCAAGAGCCACTCTCAGGCATCAATTTGGACGACTGCGAGCGCGTCGACGTGACAAAGGACGGGGTTAGGCTGGTTTTATCCACCGGCCTGACCGTGTAACAACAACATCTATGGACAAACGTGGCGATGCCGATCCATGTGATCGGCCCCAAGGATCTATGGAGGAACATTGCAAAACCTTCATTGAGCAATTCAATCAACATGGAGGCCGGTTCCAGCAATCGGCCAAAATTATCCTCACCATGCATTTTGCTTGGGTTCAACGTCGATCTAATGGGCAATGAGTTTACGTCGGCTGATGAGCTAAGAAGAAGTCAACACTGGTCCTAACAGAGCCGACGTTAACATGTAGTGCCTTGGCTAACCACAGAGCCGATATCAGCAGATACCTGGCAGAATCGGCTCGGGGGGCACCTAATCAGATGAACATGTGCGATACATGTGCAGTGAAACATTGGGGACAGATAGAAAAATTGGCCCGTAAAAAAAAAATTCTCATGATATACAGCCGATGCACGGACATCGACTTTAGAGCTAAGGAACAAAGCCGATGCACGGCCATCGACTCTAGTACAATTACACAGGATCTACCCGCTGCGTGTTCAAGACGCGGATGGCCTTCTGTTTCCTGGAGGGGGTGGACTTCGATGGTGGCAAGTTTGGCTGGCTCTGTGTGGTGGTTTTCTCAGTTTTGCACGAGCATGGGTCCATTTGTCTGAACTATGTGTCCTCGCCACCGTTCTCGCCTTGACTGAGGCTCGGGGGGCAGCTGGTTTGGTGAATGCTCTGTTTTTAGAAGCCGATTGCAGTGTCATCGGCTGGTCCTGCGTCGCAACCTTCTTCGAAGATGGTGAGTTCTTGCAGGAGAAGACCACCAGGGCTGCTAAAAGGAATTTGAAAGGGAAGCCGTCATCATATACAAGGTCTGGACCGTCCTGTTGCTACAGGAAGATAAAGGGGTCTGGATTTTCAAGAATAAAAAAAACAGCCGATGAACAGCCATCGGCTATAGAATTGCAAAGTATTACGGGCAGATATCAAGTTACAGTCTGAATTTGAGAAGTGGGCGTTTGAGGTGAAAAGTCCGATGCGTTGCTATCGGTTTTTGGTGCGGCAAATGGAAGGCTTGAAATTGGATGAATTGAGAATCGAATTGGGAGAACATTCCTTATTGATTCAAAGGAACGACTTTACAAGAAAGAGCCGATGGCTCTCAAAAGGATCATCCGATACATAATACGCCGCTACTACTAGTCCTATGCTAATTGGCCCCTGCTCTAGGGACCGTCGCTGTCCTCATCGTCGCCATAGTAGCCGCCGCCGGTGCTGCTACTGGCGAGCTCTTCGTCGCTACTGCCGTAGCCCTCGATGGGGGCTTCTTCCTCGTCATCATCGTCCTCGTCGTCATCTGACCAGGCCCAGCCGCGAAAGCGCTTCGCCGGCGGCTCGTCAGAGGAAGTGCACCTTCCTCTTCCTCCTCGTCGGAGGAGGTATCGTCCTCTTCATCCTCCTCTTCCTCTTCGCCGGAGGAAGCGGAGTTACCCCAAGAAAGGAGGTCGTCCTCACTCTCCGCCACCAGTTCTCCGTCAATCAAGAACCGGAGATCGTCCTCTCCATCGGTCAGGGGCAATTCCCCATCTGACCCGACGAGGGCTTCAGGTGGGCCGTCGAGCACGAAGTCGAAGTCCCACTCCGGCTCTTCCCATTGGTTGTGTTCTGGCATCGGCTCTCTTGAGGAAGAGGATTGGAAGGAAATAGCCGATGCAGCAGAGGAGGAGGATGAGTCCATGGTGGGGGAGGGTTTTTCGGTGTCTGATACTGAGGGAGAGGATGAAGAGGCGAACCGTTCGGCACGGATAAATAAAGAGGGGATAGTGGAGATTTAATTCCATGACGGTTCTCGAGGACATGATGCTGAATCTGTCAATTCGCGCAGAGAAGTTGAGGAGGCGAGGCGACGTGATGAAAGACTCTGCGGCGGTTCTGCTCTGCCACGACATGACCCGACGAAGGAAAAACAGAGTGATTTTGGAATTGTCATTTCCAAAACCAGGGGGCATGTGTTATCACCAGAATTTGACCGGATCAGAGGTGGGCCGCGATTGAAGATGGGCTTGAAGAATATACATAGAAGAAATACATGAATCGGCCTTATATGCAAAGTTTGGGCTAGTTTGCCCGTGTATCTGTACCATAGTAGGATACGTGTCGGTTAGATAGAGTTTGGGCTCGTGCCCGGTTGGGATTATTCCCACATTAGAAAGTCTACGGACTATAAATATGTATCTAGGGTTTATGAAATAAACAACAATCACGTTCACCACAAACCAATCTAGGCGCATCGCCAACTCCCTTGTCTCGAGGGTTTCTTCCGGGTAAGCATCATGCTGCCTAGATCGCATCTTGCGATCTAGGCATCTTGCGATCTAGGCAGTACACGTTTATTCGTTGTTCATGCGTTGCTCGTGCTGAAGCCTTTTTGATGGCGAGCAACGTAGTTATCATAGATGTTTTAGGGTTAGCATTGTTCATCGTATCACATGCTATCGTCGTGCGACCCTTAGACATCTAGCCGTCCTTACACCTATCTTGGGTGTAAGGGCGGCACCCCACTTGATCATTATTTAGTAGATCTGATCCGTTATGATTGCTCCTTGTTCTTCAAGGATTAGTTTAATATCTGCATAGTTAGGCCTTACAAACGGGTTGAAGGATCCAGTGGCGCGTAGGGTGTAGTTTGCTAGCCCTAGATAGGATGTTCCGAGGATCAACTTCGTGTTGGTTTTTAGGCCTTGTCTAGGGTCGGTTTACGATCACCGTGCGTGGCCGCCAGGCTTAATCACGAGTAGGATGTTCCGATTATGCGGTGAAAACCCTAAATCGTAGTAGGTCGTTTTAGCTTTGTTTTGATCAAGCAGGACCACCATCTGATCGTACACCTCGTACGCATCGTGGGTGGATCGGCTCCTTGAGCCGATTCACGGGACAACCCGAGAGCCGATCGAGGCTCGTATTTAATGTTTACGTGTATGCCATGCAGGAAACTAAGCGAGGCACATCCAACACCTTCACGACCAGGTATAGGTCGGGTGGCACGCCCTTGCATCAGCATCGGACGTGCGTGCCGAGGCTTTGCGGGCCATCGCTCGGAGGGACCAGGGCCAGCCGCAGTCCTGGGGGCCTCCCGGCTCTACAGTGTTGCCCGTCGCTGCTCGCCGGTGGGTTTCTGACCGCAACAGCATGATCACACAAGCCTGCATCACCCCCCACATTTGGTCGTGAGACCAGCTTAGAGCAGGGTACCGGACAATGGCAAATTATGCTTGAAGCACACCAAATGCCCGCTCGACATCCTTCCTGCAAGCCTCCTGTCGCGTAGCAAAGTGGGAATTCTTCAGACCTGATGGATTCGAGATTGTTTTGACAAAAGTGGCCCATTTTGGATATATACCATCGGCTAGATAATTGCCTTTGGTATATTCGTGGCCATTGATCTCATAGTTGCATGGTCGAGCATGCCCTTCCACTAGTCTGCTGAACACCGGAGACTGCTGCAACACTTTGATGTCATTGTGTGATCCCGTCATGCCAAAAAAAGAATGCCAAATCCACAGGTCATAATCTGCCACAGCTTCAAGCACCACACTGCAATATCCATGAAGCCCTTTCTATATACCTTGCCAAGCAAACGGGCAGTTCTTCCATGCCCAATGCATGCAATCGATACTTCCAAGCATTCCAGGAAATCCTCTGGCAGCATTTTGTGCCATGATCCTTGCAGTCTCTTCCTCAGTTGGCCCTCTCAAGTAGTATTTGCCAAACTTTCCCACCACAGCTCGGCAAAACTTGTACATGCACTCAATGGCAGTAGACTCACTCATGCGAAGGTAGTCGTCCTGTGTATCGGTAGGTGCTCCGTATGCAAGCATCCTCATGGCGGCGGTGCACTTCTGAATCGACGAGAACCCGACAACGCCTACAGCGTCGAGCTTGAGCTTGAAGTAGGGGTCGAACTCTCGAACGCCGTTGAGGATATTCATGAACAACCCCTTGGTCATCCTGTACCGGCGCCGAAAATTGTTGGCATGTGTTGCATCATCGGCGAAGTAGTCGTTGTGCAGCATGACATGCCTCTCCATCCTCTGCCGGGGCTTGGACTTCCTTCTCCCCGGCCTTGATCCTCCGTGGCGCGGCCTCTTCCTCTTCTCCGCCTCGGCGCCAAGCATGTCCTGGAGGGACGCGATGATCAGCAAATGCTCCCAGAGGTCGTCGTCGAAGGCTTGCTCGTCCTCCAGCAGCAGGGCAACCATCTCATCGTCGCTATCCATGTCTAAAAGGAAAATCAATGGTTAAAATTGCACCGAGGCAGACGAAGCAACGAACAGCGGCCAATCGCGCCTACCTAGCAAGTCGTCGAGCACCTTGTGTGCGTGGAGGTGGGGCGGATTTGACGCCGCGTTCTGGGACGCGATGGCCAAGCGGTGGTGGCGGAACGACCGGCGGGAGCGCCAGCCGCGGCGACGGCGCCGACTCTCAGAAGAGATCATACGCTCAAACGGCCGGCAAATCCAGCGGCGGCGGAGGGGTGGGAGGCGCGGGAAGGAAGGAGCGACGAGAAAAAAGGCGCGAATCAACGGTTTATGGAACACGTCACCGACATGTGGGAGCCCGCGTCGCTTTGCCTCACTTTTCGTTGTGTCCGGCGTGCCCGGTGCGTCCCCTGTGGGGAGGGGACGGCCTCGGGGCGCGCCGGACAAAATTGGGCTTTGGGGATGCGGCTGGAACCGTTTTTTGGTCCGGCGCGCCCCAAATTGCTTTGGGGGACGCTTTGGGGGACACGACTGGAGATGCTCTTATGGCCTGCGAACGAAACTGCTCTGCCCGTTTCGGTGAACTTTTCTCCTCGTCGGGCCATTTATCTTCTTTGTTGGTTTCATGGGTACCACTAGATAGAGACCAACCTTCGCGAAGGGAAAAACTTGCTCCACAACATAGCAGTGGTTGACACGTGGCAGGCCCCGCGGTCCCACGTGAGCAAGTCCCGCAAATTCACCCGCCCGAGGAAGTACGCGCTCCAAATCACGAGTCGCGCGCGGGCGCAGCGAGTACGCTCTCCTGCCGCTGTCCATGCGTGCGCAAGTACTTGCCCTCCAGGCGCGAGGTACGCATCAAACTAGTGATCATTAAGAACTACCTAAGAGCATCTCCAGCCGTCTCCCCGACGAGGCCCCCAGGACGCCTTTTTTTTCATCCGGATGGACGAAAACGGCCTAGTCACGCCCCCGGCTCCTTGTTTTCGTCCGGATTAGGCCTTTCATCCGTCCGGAGAGCCCAGGCCATCCCCGCCCCCCCCCCCCGGGGTGCGCTCGGGGACTCCGGACGAGAGAAAAGCCGGGACGGTCTCGCTCTGTGGCGAGAGAACAGACGAACTCCACCACTTTGTCGACGCAAATCCATCCTCCCCTCCCGTTGCTCTGTCGCCGCCGGCACCACCCCTCGCCAATCCGCCGGCCGGTTGCCTCAACTCCGTCGTTCCTCCACCCACCAGCCTATATTCCGCCGCCCATCGTGCCCTTTGCCTATTTTCCGCTGCTGGGCAGCTCCCTTGCGTCGCTCCTTGTCGACACACCCGTCAGGTATTCGTCCAATTGCCTGGCCGGACATGGACTCCGACGAGGAGGAGGAGGAGCAGATGTTCGCTGAGCTTCTTGAAGAAGAAACGGCAGCCACCGCCCAAGACGAGGAGCACCTGCTGATCCTAGCTCGCCTGTCCATCTTGTACGCCGAGTCGGCCATTGGTCGCCGTGGTGGGTCGGCACCAGGTCGTCGGAAGTGCAAGCCGAGGCAGCGAATGGAGGGCTACTGCATGCTCTACGCCGACTACTTCGCCGACGATCCATTGCACGGTGAGGCTGTTTTTAGGCGTCGTTTCAGAATGAGTCGGAAGCTCTTCCTGACAATTGTGTATGCCCTTCGAGAGTACGACTCCTATTTCAGATGCAAGTTGGATTGCACCGGCATGGCAGGGTTTTCCGCCCTCCAAAAGTGCACAGTGGCTATGCGGATGCTGGCATATGGAGCTCCTGGTGATTCTACCGATGACTATCTTCGGATGACGGAGTCCACCGCCCTTGATTGTTTCTATCGGTTCTGCAGGGCGGTGATAGCAGTGTTTTGGGATCGTGTTGGTCGCGCCAGAACTCGTGTATATATAGAAGAGAATAATTGTCCATGTCGATTTCCGTTCCGAGTTCTACGTACCGTCCCAACGTGTCAATTGAATTGATCTCAAATTTTAGTTGAAACCCCCTAAAATCCTTTGTAACTAAACTATTTTTTTAAAGATAATAACTGATGGATTACATTGGCGAAACCGACTACAAATGACTCCAAAAATAAAGAAAAATACAATATGATCCTAGACTTTTGCAAGAATGACCTCACATGCCGCACTTTCAGACCGCAATCAAGCCCATCGTCCTCTTCGTCACCAAACAAGTACAGAGACCGGATCCAGAGGCAGCGCATCTTCCGATGCCATCGTATCACCGTCGCCACCGTCGCCACACTGGGCTTTGAACACTAAAGGAGTGCCCCACCCCGGAGGGTGAGAGCTAATATTTTTTTCCAGACCATGGGCAGGTAGGAGATGGGGAAGAGCCAGCGGTACCTCCACCATCTGGCAGATTCAGGCGTCGACACGTCAAGCCGCCTCCTCTCCTCGCCACCAAGGCCGGTCGGAGGGAGCTGCAAGACGCTGCAGCCGCAGACCACCAAAAGAGCACACGACCCTAAAAAGCAGGACGATGGTGCCATCCCCTTCCTCTCCCTCGCCACCACGGCTGGCCAAGGGGAAAACAACATCATCAGCACTCCTCCGACTCCAACACAGACTCCACAAACCCCACGGCGAGGTCGAAGATCGACCGCACCCGGGGAGACCACCCTCCCCAGATCCACAGATCTGAGAGGATACCTGACCAACAGCTCGCCGGCGCTGCCACAAGTGGCCTTGCCGAGATGGGGATCGAGCTCCAGCCCTCTTATTCCGACGTGACTCCGCCTCCACCATCATGATGATGTCCCCCGAAAACCTAGACGGAACCAAGCCGAGCCGGCGGGAGGAGGACGGAGTTGGGGGCTAAGGTGTGTGTGTGTGTCTGGGGGGAGGGGGGGGAGGAGGAGGATTTGTGCTTAGTTATTCTGCTTTTCTAATGTATCTCCCCTTTGTAACTAAACTTGATGTCCTCTATTTTGGAGTAATAGGTTAACACATGTGCATTGTAACGGCATAATAACTGAATTGTGTGTAATGCTCAACTTAGTTTTCTATTTTGTTAATGTACCACCCTCCTTGCTATAATATAGATTTGCTATGTCTCGTCGTCCCAAAAAAATGTGCATCAGTTGCACTTGCAACCCGTTCCAGTTGCTACTTTTTTTTAAACTGCAATTGCATTTTTAGGTGACTGAGATTTGCTCACATTTCTTAGGTGAATGAGATTTAGGAAATTCTAAACTGAGACATAGACAAACCCATAATATAGTGCATATAAGATTTTTAAAAAGTTGACATGGTTTATTGAGAAAATTATTTATATCTACAATACCAAATATATACCAATTAAAAATATACATCATGATAAATCTAATGATATTAATTTGATATTTTAGATGTTGATATTTTTTTCTAAATACTTAGTCAACCTTACAATGTTCAACTTTTGAAAAATCTTGTATGCATTATATTTTAGCATGGTGTGTCAAGGGAAGTCTTTCGTGATATTTTGACCAAGCCACACAAAAAGCATGTTCATCTCCCTATTTCTCTCTATATGACAATACATTAGCATTAACTTGTAATATTTGAACTAATAAGTATATCCACATAGGAAAAATCCAATACTGATTTTAGCTGTCAACATTTATTGAGTTTCAAAATAAATTTCATCAATTGGTCTTTACCTAACTACCGTCAATACAACACGCAAGAAGCCCTACCACATGTATAGTGAGAAATGAAGATTTTACATTTTGAGCACATAATAAAACTAAATAAATGAAAATGGCGTATATGGAGTAGTCAAGTGCATGTCGATCGTCTCGTTCCCCCCTGTGTCGGTCATGCCAGGAGCCCAGGACCCGTGTAGCATAAGAGCCGTTCTGTTATTTCTCCCCAAAACTGTATCATGACAATTTTTAAAGGATTTACCGGACTAAGAATTCTATCCCAAAGTTTCATGCAAAAAATTCGATCAAGCGACTCCATGGACTGCTATATGCAGAAGTTCTAAACAACTTCATGTTAGTGGAGTAGATATTCAAACTGTATTTCGAAGATCTGAAACTGAAACGCAGTGACAGCGATATTTCAACATTGGTCCTGATGTTCGACCTTGATTGCAAGTACATAGAACATCTCCCCTAGAATCGGTCTTGCTTAAAGAATTCTCACAACTTCTAATGTTGCTTACATTAAGTGTTCATGGAGATACCTCAGAACAGACAAACCCCAAGGCTTATCTCTGGCCAAACGAGTCATCGTAAGGAGAAACGTAGCCAGGATACCACATGATCCTGAATATTTCTTTTATTCCACCTCTCATTTTCAGTAGATTAATAAAAGAAATCAGAATACGCCTCCCATACTTCTTCAATCCCGCCACGTCAAACATGAATGCACCAAGGTACAGAAAGAAAAGTGGCAACCTACCATGAAATACAATTTTAGTTAGAGCACCAGATAAATCAAAACCATTACAGCATGGGTAAGAACAGTCGAATTCTAATATGTCTTGCAATCCAAAACAAATCAGTGATTACTAGCCTCTAATGGAAATATATAACAATAAAAACAGAGAACAGATATCTTTCTGGGGAAGATTACAATTATCAAGGATATGCTACTGCTAACAAGAACAGTCTACTATGCATCGTTGTTCAAGCACCATGGTAAACGGCTGTGTCATACTATTCTACGGATGGCCGAGGAGCTAATGCACCACAAATTTTACATCTGATTAGTTTTGTATGGTAGGATTTTAACGGCAAATATTTTATAGAGAGGCTGGGCACACTTGAAAACATGTTCTTAAGATCTAGCTACAGAGACAGCATCCTTTCTCCCTTCTGGTGCCTCTGGTGGGATCCATTTTCCAACCAACATAAGCCAGCCTTGTAGAACAGTAATTTGATGGGATAAATGGGATGCAACTACCAGTACCAGATTAAGAAAGCATTTAGCAGTTAATGTTCTGTCCATTATTACTCTCTGTATAGAATTGAAGGAGGTGCTGCAGGGTATTTGAAGTACTTTTCATCCTTATTCTTATATACCAGAAACTTTGATCTTATGTTTGAGAAGCAAATTAGGAGAACAACATATTTCCAGAGCTCCTAGACCCTCCAGGACAGATTCTCACGGTCAATGATGTTTTTGATAAAATCATGTTCTCCTGTTTTGGTCCAATCACTAGGGCTATCTCATCGCGCAGTTTTGATAAACCATACTGATAGTTGTTTTATCTTCCGACAATGTAACAGAGTAACATACTCCCATGTAAGATGGAGAAATTTGGTTAAGAAAAAGTTATTTTGGAGTCAGGGAATAGTTTTATTTTTATGTCTTTTTCGTAAGGAGAAAATTATGCCTTTTGTGCATATAATCTTCATAATATGCATGCTTGCATACACATTTTAAAGGGTAAGGCAGGATATAATCTCCACTCCTCACATCTTTCAACCCTACTCTTCATTTCAGATAGAATCTGATTGAAACGTTCTGATTTAGCTTTCTCAAGTCTAGTTTCCCAACAATTTTTTGTGTGACAGTAGTGTTTCTCCAATATCCTGCTTGTTTCAGCATAGTACTTTCAATGTGATGGTTACTATTGTCCATTATTACAGGTGGAGAGGGGATGGTTACAGGTTATCTCTACAGCTCCAATAAGACTGCAACATTAACTTTTGAAAAACAGTGATCTGGTTACAGGAGATGCAGCTTCCACATTAACTAGTTCTGTAACGACAGTTCACAATTAGTGGAGGACATCAGACAATTTAAAGCCAATGATCTTAATTACCAAATAAAGAAGTCTGCATACTGACCTAACAGCATCAAGAAGTACATATTTATTTCTGAAATCCTTGAGGACCATGCAAAGTATGAACCCTGCATTGAAAAGTTTATTCAATTAGCAGAATGTATGATGATAAAAGGTAGCTTGAATTATTCCAAACAACAAAAGAAAATGGCATGTGATCTGCATAGGTGGAGATCTGCTTCGAATCTCGACATAGATGATTTCATGCCAAATTAGATACTTAACATTGCTGTTGTTTCCTGTGTGGCGAAGCTAGTTATCTAGAATCCAGAAAGTCAATAGATGATTGAAAATATGTAGAATTTATTTTGTTTTGTTTGGCTTTTGCTCCCTACTAGAATATTAGGAATCCATCTTTACAGTGAAGGATAGCATTCTGCTGTAGCTTCATAATGAGTCAAGTTAAGTAACCATAAGATCTTTGTTTCCCTGTTAGTATTTCTAAAATTATATAAGATTTTATGTATACCACTTGATTTCTAGACTTTACTTGCAGCACAAAAGCACACTGCCTGAATGATGTTACATTGGATTGATTAATCAAGTTATAGTTCCAAGAAATTACATAACAGAAGCATGTTAGTACGCTCCTATCCGAAGGAGTAAGACATTAGTTCAGTCAGTCAAGAGTGTAAATACCGAATTCTAGCCGGGTAATTAAACTGTTGGATTTGCGCAGCTTATGCAGCTCCGAGGATACAACACTAAGCTTGTATATGATGTAGCCAAGGGCGGCATCAACAAAGATGGCAGGGGCTGCCCTCCAGAGTTGGTAACAGCAAACGCATCCAACAAAAGCACCTACAGAAAGAGACATGCTCAGTAATCAGTAACAAAACAGGGTTCAGTGGTCGATCATATGGAGTAACTAGTAGAATTGTTTGAGTGGACAACTGAAAGCACACCGAAGATCATGCCAATCTGGTGGTCTTCGAGGTCATAAACTGTGCCGAGAGAGCGCATGTCAGAAAGGTTGAGGCGCAGGGGCCGGAACATGTCGGCGGTGGCCGCCTTCAACGCCTCCAACCCCTCAGGTACTCCCTTATTCTGGAAGCAGCGCCTCTTCGCCCGAGGAGGAGAACCGGCAGAACAGCACTGAAGAACGGAGGCCGTATTTTAGGAGCCATGTCAGATTAATTGTGGAATTGACCAATGCAAATCTGGGGGAAATGCTTACCACTGTCCTCAGGGGAAGCTCCCTGATCCTGTGACGCACGGTAAGGGTGCCGGAGCGGCCATCTCCGTTCTGAGGTGCCGTTATTCTAGGCGCCGCCATGTATGCGGCGCCGCCGCCACCGCACCTTAGAGCAACCATACAAGGTGCAGGTTACTCTTCCTACTAACGAGGAGGATGGATACAATGGCGCTGACGTCAAGAATCAACTGGAGGTATGAGGAGGAGCGTCGGGGAGGATTAAGGGAGCTGGGAGAGGCTGCGATGGCGCGCCGCCGATGCGGAGAAGATGGGGCGAGCGGGTTCGTTGCTCTCCCCTGTTTACAAGATTCAGGAATGTATAAGATGGTCGAGAAGAGCTTCTACGCAGCCTGATGCAGGGCAGCGGGGCCGGCGAGCGGCGAGCGGCGGGCGGGTGGCGGTGGCGGTGGCGGCGGCGGCGGGTGTTGGGGGGCAGGGGGTTCCACGAGGAGCAGGAGAGCGACCGAGTGATAGAATGATAGCTAAGCTGTTTTTTTTTATATTCATTTTTGTTACATTGTGTATAGCTAAGCGGGTAGATGCGTGGCGTCTCCAATGCAGCACGGCGGCTCCCGCTATAAGTAGGGGGCGGCGGGACGGATTTACTAGCCCCCGTATTTCGCCGAAATGGGCCGGCCAGAATACAGGGCCTGCTAGACGGCCCAAACGCGTCTGCCCCGTATTCCGCCGGAATTTTACGGGGTGGACGAGTTATAAGGGGCCTGTTAGACGTGCTCTTATACCGGGCGAAGGTGCGAGTGAGGGGTTAAACCTCTCACTCGCAACCCTAGCTCCGCTGTGCGCCGCCGCCTCCCCAATTAACTCCGGCGAGAAATCCCTCACTCCCTAGCTCCGCATTTCACCCCAGCTCCGGGATGGACGCACGCCGCCGCAGTACAGCCTCACCGGCGAGCGGATCGAAGCGATCCCGCTCGTCGGACAACGTCGAGGATGCGTGGCGTCTCCAATGCAAGCGATCCGCCATCGGGAGCCGCCGTGCTGCCTGCAGGTACGCCGGCGCCGCGTACGTCCCGCCGAAGCTCGTTGAGTTCGCGCCGGGCGGGCGCTGGTACAAGGAGGATCCGTCGCTCAAGCCGATGAGCGGCCCCGACTTCGACAAGTGGCGCGCCGAGTGGGAGCGCCACCGCCGGGCGAAGGCGGCTTGGAACGCGAGCATCGAGAGCACCAGCGGCGGAGGAGCTCCGCTCGCCGGCGAGGAGGAGGAGGAGGACCCCCTCTTCTTGAAGGCGATAGAAGAGTCCCTCAAGGACGACGCCGAGAAGAAGAGGGCGGAGGAGGAAGAGAAGGCGGCGGCCATCGCCGCCGTGAAGGAGGCGCAGTTGCGGGAGGCGGAGGCGGACGCGTACATCGTCGACCTCTCCGACTAGAAGTCGCGATCCATTTTGGATCGCGCATTTTTTATGTATATACGTTGATCCGTATGTATGATCGACGAACTATGAATATGAACAAGTTTCCTGGGGTTTTAAATTTACGAATTTACGGGGTGAAATACGGGGTCTGCTAGACGGAACGATGTATCGACGAGCAATTTTTTTACAGGGCGAAATAATCGCGAAATACGGGGCAGAAAAGTAAGGGGCCTGTTAGACATGCTCTAACAGACCCCTTAAAACACCCAAACCCGTATAATAATTGCCGGAATACGGGTTTGAGCTCTACCCGGCCGTCTAGCAGGCCCCGTAAAAACGATCCCCGCTTCAATTTTTGCTGGTTTCGATTACGGGGCGGGCCTTCGCCCCCTACTTGTGCGGGGTGGGAGGCCAAATACAGGGCCAACCCCCACTCGTGGCGGGCTGAAATTTCAGAAAATCTAAGTGCTTTCACGATTCGCCTCGCCGGAATCCGGCTAAATTCCGGCGAGCTGCAGCCGGGGCTGGGCAGCGCGGCCGGTAGCGAGGCGGCGCGAGCACGGCCGGTCACTGGGCGGCGCGAGCATAGCCAGGAGCAGGGCAGCGCGAGCACGGTTGGGGCAGCGCGAGCACGCCCGTGGCCGGGGCTCGACGGTGCAGCCGGGGCGGGGCTTGCCGCCGGGGGCGGCGCGAGCACGGCCGGAGCGGGGCAGGGCTGGCCGGAGCGAGGCGGGGCTGAGCGAGCGCGGTCGGGAGCGAGGCGGGGCGAGGGCGGCCGGGGCCGGGGCGGGGCGAGGCGAGGGCGGCCGGGGGCGGCGCAGCCATGGCCGGGGCGGGGAGCACGATGGTCAGGCCAGCAGTTGGCTAGAGGAGGAAGATGGAAGGAGATTTTTTTTCGATTCGGCATATTCTGGGAATATTCCATTTACAGGGTGAGTTTACAGGTTCTGCTAGGTTGGACGCGTTTTTGGCCGGTGAAAAACGAATACAGGGCTCTCTACTCGCTTGATACGAGGCTGAAATTTAGGGGGTCTGTTAGACATGCTCTAAGGGCATCTCTAACGGGGCGATGCAAACGAAGCCACCGTTAGCGTTCGTCGTGATCGAAAATGCGTCTGGGCCTGCTTCAGCGGGCGACGCAAAGTGACCGGGCCGTTCAGTTGACGCAAACCTGGCCCAAATATGCGCCAAGTTTGCATCTCCGCGGACGCTCCGCGGTCGCGCCGAGCGTCCTCCTTTTCTTACCCGATCCCGCAAGTCAGGGACGGCGAAATCGACCGCTTCGATTTGCTTCTTTTCCCCCTTCTTTGCTGTCCTAGTGCGACGCCACCACCCCAACCCCACCCGCCGCCGTCCCGCCGCAGCGCCGTAGTATTTGCCGTCGGCTAGGTTCTCGTCGGGGAGAGCAGGATCGTACTCGGGGTTGGCTCCGGCGCATACCTGCCGGCTGTTTTTGGGCCAAACGTTGCCGGTTGCGCCGCCCTTCCGCGCCGCCCACGACCTGTTCGGTCAATTCCGCCGGTAGGTTTCTTCTCCTGTTTTCGGTGCTATTGTGCGCGACCATTGATCCAAAGTTCGTACCCACGTAGATGGACATGTGGCAGATGCTGGAGAAGTTCCGCGTGGAGGTCGTTGACTCCTCTTCCGACGAGGAGGCCGATCAGTCGACGCAGACATTGGCAACTACTGCGGCCTCCATGATCCACGAGTTCATTTCAAACCAGGGGCCGGTGCACCGGGGCTCTGTCAAGGGCCACTCAAAAAAATGCCGCGCAACAGAGTGGAAGGGCAGCTCCGGCTCCACAAGGACTACTTCCACCTCACCGATCTGGTGTTCAAGGAAAAATATTCCGGCGCCGGTACAGGATGTCAAGGGAGTTGTTCAGGGTCATTCTCTGGGGCGTCAGACACTACGACCCCTACTTTCAATGCAGGCCCGATGCAACAGATGCGCTAGGCTTCACCTCCTACCAAAAATGCTCAGCGACTATTCGCATGCTCTCATATGGAATGGCTGCTGATATATTCGATGAGTATCTTCTAATGGGTGAGAACACCTGCCTTGAGGCCATGTACAGGTTTTGTTGAGCCATGATTGCCGTGTTCGGACAGAATTATTGTAGGGAGCAAAATGTTGAGGATACAAGGCGTCTTAGGGCGGTGACCCTGGACGTGCGGCGGCAGCTCCTCCTCCACGGCCTTTGGCATTGGATGGTGGAGGCGGCTGTTGGATCTTGTGCCCACCGAGATCCATCGTCGGCTTCTGCTGGTGGCGCGAGGAAGGGGGAGGCAATTTGCGGGCCGAGGATGGTGTGGTTGCGGCTCCGCCGTCCACCGATTCCTCCTTCGTCGTCGCTGGTCAGCGGATGGCGGCGTGGGGGCATGTTCGTCTGCTTCGGGTTTGAAGGTTATGGTCCTTGGATTCTTCTTCTGCGAAGATGAAGACCTACCGGATGTTTATCCTTTTCATCTAGCCGCATTGTTGAGTTCCGGAAGGCTCCATCGGCGAATGGAACGATGCATATTTTTCCTGGACGCTGGATCAGGTGGTATTCGGTCGCGCACACCCATGCTTTTATTCCGACCGTTTTGTTCTGGAGGGATCGACGCGAATCTCTTTTTCTGTGTTGACATCAAGTGACTATGGATCCATGATGAAAGTCACAAGAAGAAAATATCGTGAAGGCTGGATGGAGGACTAGCTAAGGGAGGTTCAAGTCTCCGTGCTGTTGAGGGCCTTGCTTGGTGTTCTGGGCTTCACATCAGCGGTATGAAAGTGGGGCGACATCACAGGTGAAGTTCAGAGTCCTACATTTCAGGGAGAAAACCCAAGGTCTAACCTTAACTGGTTGTGCCTGGCAATGACCTTATTGGAGATATTATTTTGAGAGCGGGGACTATCTTCAGGGTGAAAACCTAAGATCTTTGGTCGGACGATGACTGTGTTGGAGCATTGTTCCCTTCTTGGAGGCGTCGCTTTTGGAGAGTCTGTATTTCAGGTGTTGTCTTGGTGGTGGATGTATTGGTGTTGTCAGGCATGAGATAATATAGCGGAACTTTTGTTTCTTAGAGTTCTTTTCTATTTTTTGGTTGTGTTCATCCGTACTGCCATTAGGGTGTTGCGTTGTTGCAGAGGCTGGATGTAATTGGTATCTTTTGATATTAATATATTTCCTTTATCGAAAAAGCTAAGCTTTTTTTCTCTTTTTTTCCTGGAGAGAGTATTTTTTTAACAATTATCCTTTTTTTAAGGGAAAGCCACTCTTTAACAATTATCCTAATTCTCGCTCCCTCTAGTCATGAGTTGCAACTTGCAAGGATTGCACTAACATCCTTGCATCCAACAAGATTTCATTATTTGCACATGAGTTGCATTAAAAAATGCTTTGAAATGTTGATTTCTTCATGATTTTGTGCTAGTCGGATTTGTAACATGGGTTGCAATTAAAATTAAATAAATTTGCCAATTTAATTATGAGACGACTGAACCAGTAACTTTATTTTTTAAAAGCAAAAGTTGGCACGCTAGTATCTCCAGATCAGTTGCCACGCAGGGCTAGGGCAAAGCACCAAATAGTTTCGGGGATTTGTTGCGTTTTCCCTGAAACCTAGTTGATTTGTCAATAGTGAAATTGATTTACGTTGATCGAGCTGAATGCACCGATGACGCGGTGGCGTTTGCATATAAGAGGTAGACCGAGCTGAAGTCGCTGACAACACAAAGTGGAGCCAATGTGGTAGTAGCGGCAGAGGCATATCACAAGTTCATTGTGCGGGGAGCAGGCTTCAAAGGTAGGGATTTGCTGCAGCTCTTATTTCTCTATTGTCGCAAATGGCCCGAATGGATGGGCTTTAGTTTAGAGGGTGGTTGAGGCAACAACATGACATCAATTTTGAATAGGATACAATGACATCAATTTTGTGTAACATAAGTTACATGTTAATTGATTAATTATTGCTCAAAACGGTAAACAAAGCAAATGGGGGAGTCAAAAATACATGTATACAGAGATGTTTCCCACTATTATTTATAGTAAAACCATGCCCATTTACATAAAACCATGCACGTTTCCATATTTGTGAGTGGGAATCTAGCCATATAAGAAAATGTCACATGAGAGCTCACGGTCGGTAGTCATTTTCACCTCTAACGAAGGCTTCCGGTAGGAGAAGGGATAGAAGCTTTCAGAAACAGGGCAATTGTTTTTCCTTTTGCAAACAGTCAAGCATTTCAACCATATGATCTTCATAAATGGTCAGGATCTCTCTCATCGTCGACGAGGCATTGACCTTGCAAGCGCTGGATGGTTGCACTGCCAGCGGCACGGGTGAGCACGACGGTGTGTCCAGTGTCCTTGCTCCGTGATGCCGGTTGCTTCTCCGGAAGGCTGGATCAGTTGCGTCGCCTCGTGCAGGACGAAGAGAGTGACAGCAAAAGATGGGCTCCGCAAGCGCTGTTGATTCGTTAGGATTCGAGGATGTCGTTCACTGTGAAGCAAGAAGAACTGCACTTATCAGTACAGTAGTGATATTGGTTTGGTTTAGAGCTCCGTGAGTAATGGCTGTGACAATTGGCGCTTTTAGCTTTGTGTAAGATTGAGATGCCTCAGCACATTTATGCATCTTCCTTCAAGCAGCTGAATAATATTCTTTCACTTCCTGAATCTGAGCAGCTGAATAATACTCTTGCACTTCCTGAATCTCCTGTTTCATCTTACTCAGATATTGGCTGATGCAGTCAGTCAAGTGTAGGCTGCTCCTTGTGTCTGCTTTTGCAGTTTTGGACCTGATCAAACCTTGAAGCTTTGGTTTCATTAAACTGAATGACAGAGTACCATTTGAATGATGACCAAAACCGTGTCCGGATCATCTTTTGGAAAGGATAAATGCCTCTTCATAGCTAATCCATACTTGATCAGTGCCTTCTGAACTGTTTTTATTTCCTCTGGATGTCATGCCAACACAGAACTGTGGAATAGCATCCGTGCCATTGTTCCTAGGAAACCTGCTCCTAGTCCTGATACCACGCACTTCAGGACTCTCTCCATCCACATGAGATGCCTCCTCACTTGAGTCAAAATACGGGGTATCATCATCATCTTCCTCACCGAGATCTTCCTGGACAATGCCTCCACTCAACGGAATTAAAGGTAGCAAGCCTTCCTCTCATATTAAAGGTAGCAAGCCTTCCTTTCATGATGTACTCTGCAGCCTCTTCTTCCTCTCCTGAACTTTCATAATCTTCAGGTAAAATAATGGCTGTCAGAGCTTTCTTCTTCTTCAGAATCCACTGCTTCTAAATGATGGTCATTGTCAGGTGCAGAAACAAGATCATAAGGTTCTGAGCCTTCATGTGATCCTTTCTTCCTCTTCCTCTGTTTGACAGCTTTAGTCTCGTAAGTACTCCCTCCGTTCTTTTTTAATTGACTCAAATTTAGTACAAACTTGTACTAAATTTGAGTCAATTAAAAAGGAACGGAGGGAGTACCTTTTTGGGCTTGTCACGAATGCCGTAAATACCTTTTTGTTATGAACACCATCATCAGAAATCCTGGCCTAGATGATTAAACAACCCAATTGAGCTTGGCATATCCTAGCCCTGGACTAAATATGCATCAGAAAAGTGAGAAAAAACGAATAATCATGCAGCACCCACGGCCGGCCGGCCATATCCGCTGGCTAACAAAGATTGCATGGCGCTTTTGCACACTATCAAATTGCTACAGGAGGCTCACCTTCATAGATCGATTCATGCAATTACAAGGCCAGCCTCATTCCGGTCGTAGGAAAAGATATCACAAGACAGTCACAAAACAATGACACACAAGGCCAGCCTCTTTCCGGACAAAAATTCTCAGCAACAAAAACAGACCAGAATCCTGAACAATCTAATGTGCACCTGTTCCTTTCTTATGCCAGGATGCATAAAGTATACAGTTTACAGTCTCATCCATCTGGCAACGTCATGCAGGATATATGCATCTCATGGAATTAAAGCACTCACGCAACTAGCTTAAGCATGGACGTGCAAAAGAATCTCCTAGAACTATAACAGTCATGGACCTGCAAAAGCACCGCTTGAACAAAGCGTGCGTTTCTTTGAGGACAGGAAACATAATTTCACATCATGACTATAGATAGAGAATTACCAGAGGCATTCAGTAACCAATCCCACATCATCAATATATAACAGGATCATGAAATAGTGAGCAATCCCACATAATCAAAGTACCATGATCAGCAGCAACATATCAGGAAAAGGCTGCATTTCCAAATTCTATGCTTCAACAAGAATACACGTGGTTTCAACCACCTCAAAAAGAACCAATGCTACAGTTTCTACCACAAAATTCCCATACATTTCACGGCCACTGCCACTATGTTCACTTTATGGCCGATGACGGGTGTTAACTCCTATTCAAGATTCCAAGCTTTAATCTTCACCTGGTTCAGAAAATACAATCCAAAGTTAGCGACACCAAGCTACATTGAACTTGATGAAAATAGTTCAAGGATCTACTCTTAGGCTCTGTTTGGAACACAAGACAGGAAAAACAAAGGAATGGGAAAATCCCAGGAATTGAGATGTCATACCAACAATCCTATGGAAATTCAAAATACAGGAATGGAAAATAGCAGAAAGCATAGAAATATGTTCAGTTTGAAACAACTAGGTGTTGACAGTTTTATGCGCCTTCATGATGGAGATATGATGGGTAAGATATGCCTCTAGATATAGACCCATTCCAGGTTGTGGATGTGCCTGATGGAGACCACAACTACAACTCTGAAGTTACAGCATTCAATTCCTCACTAAAATCAAGGACGAGATTATATACTGCAAAAAAACATAGGAGGATTGTATTTCAAGAAACGGCTGATAATGTACTACAGTTGCATGTGGATTAGCCACCCTGTTTGATTCTATGCTTGTTAACTTCTCCAACAAAGACTCAGAATACTTGTTAACTTGCAGTACTTTGACAGCATTTAGACAAATTTGGGCAGCCGTAACAAATATGATCACACAGGTTCACAAACATGATTACACAGGCATTCAGCCATACAAAACATGCTCATACAGGTTCACAAGCAAATACAAGTACTAATAGTTGATATAACAAGTAACTCACCAGAAGGATTTGTAGATCGCCACCACAATGGGTATGAAGTGGGAGACGAACTTGTACAGCTTCTCTCCTTTCTCACAGAGCGTGACCAGCGAAGTCGCATTGGCGTGCTCCTTGGTGGCCATGTATCCGGCAAAGAGACAGGCAAAAAGGAGTACCCAGTGCAAACCTTCCTTGCTGATTTCAGCCCACAGTTTGGAGGCCACCAGTTTCCACTTCGGCGGAGACCCCTTTGGAGGCAGGGCCTCGGGCAGCGGAGCAGGCGGTGCGTCGGGGGCGCATCGCAACGGCAGGAGACGAGCCGCAGGGAAGCGCGCGGCGGCACCCGCTGCGTGAGCGACGAGAAGGAGGTCAGGGTCTGCGGGGGAGAGGGGGGAGGAGGGGACAACGAGAAGTTACCTGCCGGAGCGAAGCGCGTGGCGGCGGAGCGGGAGGCGGCGAAGCACGTGGCGGCGGAGCGGGAGGCGGCGACGTGCGGGGCGGCGGAGCGGGAGACGGTGACGCGGGCGGCGGCACCCGCTGCGTGAGCAACGAGAAGGAGTCAGGGTTGTCTGCGGGGGAGAGGGGGGAGGAGGGGACAACGAGAAGTTACCTGCCGGAGCGAAGCGCTCGGCGGCGGAGCGGGAGGCGGTGACGCGCGGGGCGGCGGAGCGGGAGACGGTGAAGCGCGCGGCGACACCCGCTGCGTGACCAACGAGAAGGAGTCAGGGTCTGCGTGGGAGATGGGGGAGGAAGGGACAACGAGAAGTTACCTGCCGGAGCGAAGCGCGCGGCGGCGGAGCGGGAGACAGCGAAGCACGCGGCGGCGGAGCGGGAGGCGGTGACGCGCGGGGCGGTGGAGCGGGAGACGGTGACGCGCGCGGCGGCTGAGCTGGGGACGGAGTGCCGCGCCGCGGTGTAGCGGGTGATGGTCGAGCCCGCGGCGGCGAGGCGACGACCTGCACTGCTGGTCGCCATCCCCGGCGCGGCTTGCTTGTCGCCGACGAGCTCTTCGCGGCCGGGGAATTCTCCTCTTTATTTTTCCTTCTAGAGCAGCAGGTGGGGGAGGTTTGATCTGTTTTCGAAATGTGCGATTTCGTAATGCTTTTGAAATGGTGTTCTGTTTTTTGCTTTTCGGCTTGGGTTCTATTGGGCCACAAGTAGAATTTACGGGCCTCGGAGCAGGCTAAGAGCATCTCCAGCAAGCGTGGCAAAACGCGCGCAAAAAAAATAGCCTGTTTGACGCGCGCAGGCGCCTACACGAACCTCTAGCGGACAAGCGAAAAAAAGGCGCGCACTAAACTTTTTACCGCGTTCATGCTTTTGCGCTATCCCATGCGGGAAAGTTGCCGCTTCGGCTGGCGCGCTATAAAACGCCACGCTTGCGCGAAGGCAACCGTCCTGAACTTTCAGTCTTCGCCGCGTGTCGCTTCTCCTCCGCCTCCCTCCTCTCGCTGCTCTGCCTCCCACGTTGACGTCGCGCCCGCGCCGACGCTCCGTCTCCGAAGACCATGCCTCCGCTCCGCCGCTCCTCCTCCGGCTACCGCGGCGTCCGCGCGCGGCCGAGCGGACGCTTCGACGCCGAGATCCGCTCCGGCGAGGAGCGCATCCGCCTCGGCACCTTCGACACGGCGCAAGAGGCGGCGCCTACGATGCCGTCGCCTGGCGCCCTCGTCGCCACATGAATTTTGACGACGTTTCGACGGTCACGAGCGAGCAGCAGCGGCGCAACCGCGAGCTCGAGCAGCGTCTGCGCATCGCGGAGCAGGACTAGCGCTTCCGCCTCGAGTGGGCGTGCGCGTTCCCGAAGGAAGTCGTCGCGATGGAGGCGTTCTACGCGCAGAAGAAGTCAGCGAAGGTGAAGGCAGCGACGAAGAAGAAGGCCGACCGCGAGAAGCGCCGGGCTGAGTTGGCGGCGAGGAAGGCGGAGAGGGCGGAGAATGCGGCGCGGAGGGCGAGGAGGGCGGAGGAGAAGAAGAACGGCGCCGGGCCGTCGGCGAACATCCCCTCCTCCTCCTCCTTCTAGTGGACGACCACTCCGGTCTCTGACACTACTCCGACGAACGGATCGTCGGACTTCGACTGGAAGGACTCCGAGTAGATTTAGAATAGTTCAAATAAAATGTCGGTGTTCGTCGAACTTTTAATATATTTCATAATTTCTAGTTAAATTTCGTGTTTTTTTTATTTGATTTGTTTCAAACCAAATACGATCAAACTAGCCCGTTCGCGTGGCCCCGCGCGCTGCATAATGGCGCATCCGACGGAGGATGAATTTTACCGTCCACGCACGCGCTACATTTGCGCGCCATCCGTTTACAACGCGGCGGAAGGAAGGTTTAGCGCGCCGATTTTTGCCGCGTCTGCTGAAGATGCTCTAACTACTCTAGTGCGGGCTGGCTCCTCTATTGCGTCAATTGGGCAGCGTGCGCGTAGGCCTATTCACTCTGGTTTCTTGGCGAAAATGGCGTACCACAGGGATTTGCGAAACTAAACGCCGATGCTGCGACATCAAAGAACGGAGATGGAGGTGTACTTGCTATGGTCTGCCGTAGATAAAATGGTACTTTCTTGGACGCCTCAGCCCTAACTTTGCAGGGATCATACACACCGGCCACTTTTGAAGCAATGGCCTGACGTGAGGCGCTTGCGCTGGGATAGGACCTGAACCTACAACGGATGTATGTGGCAACGGACTGCCTTGAGGTCATCAACAACCTGAACAAGCAATATCTCGGTGAGTATAGTGTGATCACAAGGGAGATCAAGGAGACGGCGAGCCTCTTTTCCTCAGCATCGTCTTTCAAGCATGAATCTAGAGCCTCAAATAGAGAGGCACATCGACTAGCTCGCAGTAGTTTAAATTTAGAAGTTGGGCGTCGGGTTTGGCTTCTTCAGCCACCTGCCAGGTTGTGTATTCCCCAAAACTTCCCAGTAAATGAATAAAGAGGCAGTCGAAGCCCTCCACCCCAACATCGCCAGCCATTATCTCCACCCGGAAACCACGCTCATGAATGTCGTATGCTACGGCGGACTAGGGCAGTGCCTCCTCTACCAACACCGCGGTCTCCTGTCCCCATCGCCATCCCCGACCCTTCATCCCCGTCGCCGTCTGTCTCCATCGTAGGTTACTGTCCCTATTGTCGTTGCTCGTGGGGGTGTCGTTGGCCTCTGTCCGCAAACCATTGCCGTCTTCCGTCCCTTCTCTCCTAGGGATAGGTATATTCCATCTGTCCCCTATATCTATCTTCAATCTAGTTCTCTCTATTTTAATTTTGTGCAAAATGTATTTGCTAAATTCGAGTGATTGCATTTGGGATTTGGTACTATGGTTAATTTTTAAGGCTGAAACCCAACACGAGACTAACTTCAAGTGAATTTGTAAGGCTAGTGCATTTGGGATTTGGGACTATATTGAAGTTGTCGAATTTAGTGTTGTGTGCTCAACCTATATTTCAGGTTCATTGATATATGTTACGTTTTATGATCTGATATTTGCATATGTATGGTCTCATTTTTTGCCTATGTATGGTCTCATTGATTATGTTACCATTCAATTCCAATTTGCATGTGTATGTAACTCACTTTTCTGTCCTTGTTTTTGCAGGATGGTGTATTTGTTTCTTGATGTGGAGTATGAGCAGAAGCGCCGAGGTGAGATGATCTCCAAAGTCGAGGTACGCACAAGGCACAATTTGGTTAAGTGAATTTCTGATTGCAAAAGCATTACTCCCTCCGATCCATATTAACACAATTTAATTCTTGATACATCGATATTAGCAACAAGTAATATGCTTCCAACGTGTGGCGGTTCGGTCGGCGGCTCCCCTCTCATGTTATCAGGAGTCGAGAGACATATATAACATATCTAGAGTTCTCCACTCCCCCTCTCTCTCTCTCTCAGTTCAGTTTGCTACGCTACCCTCTAGTTTTCCCCGTTTCGGCGACTACATGCACGACCGTCCGAAAGAATAGGCCTCTGAAACCCCTATGTTGAAATCCTGCACCAGGAGACGGACGATAAGGTTTTTGGGGAGCGTCTCGATCGACGCGACTATTGCCTGCTGTTCAAGTTCTTCCTCGCTGGCTTGCTACTTCCTCAACTGATCCAGCGACTTCAACAACATCATGTGCGACAACAACAGCCATGGCGATGATGTTGCGGCGACCTTCCAGTGCAATCCTCTCTTATCTTGCACTAGTACTTGTCCCATATTCAGATTTGCTAAATGTGCTTAATCTGATGTGTATGGTTAAGTGTGCTTGTGCATATGTAATATTGCCTTCGAAAACTAAATTCACTAAAAAATTGCCTAATAATTTAACATAAACTAACCAATGGCAACATTATTCGTAGGGGTGGGCAAAATACCAAACCGCCGTTAAAACCGGCTGGTGATCACTAACGAGTGTGGATTTTTGTAGCTCGAGCTACACATAGCTCGTTTTTTTCAAAAATTTAAAAATGATCTTCAAACAAATCTGAAAAAATAGTGATGTAGGTAATGTTGGGATCTACATATGTGAAAATTTTCAACTCGAAATACCTTATATTCTGAGCTGCACAAAAATGACAAAATTTGACAGATTTGGAGGTTTTGAAATCTTGCACTGTTCACTACTATAGGTGTCAAATTTTGTCATTTTTGCACAACCCCGAATATATGGTATTTCGAGTTGAAACTTTGCATGTACTTAGATCGCAACATTGTCTACAAAAAAGATTTTTTTTCAGATTTTTTGAAACTTTGAATCGCCGGTTTTGAATTTTTCAAAAACCGAGCTACATGTAGCTCGGTCTACACTGATGGTTTTGGGATCACCAACGTCATATATAGTTACAATAGTAACAGGGAATGTTATAATACTAGTAAACGTTTACTTTACACCCATTAAGAAAATTAATGAACATCATCACTCTTTGTTTCATGTTGCTGTTCTTGGATGCCTTAAAAATATCTGGTTTACCAAGTTACAATGAAAACAACGATAAATAATAAGTTTATCTAACAAAAAATGTACTACCTGTGTTCCAAAATAAGTGTCATGGCTTTTTATAGAAACGGATATATCTAGACATATTTTACATACATATATTTGTATAAGCATGTGAGTTTTCCAAGCTCAAACTCATATTCATTTGTGAGGTATGTATGTAAGAATAACCACCATAAGTAGCGCCTCCCGCATGAGCACGAGTTTCGACTTGAAATTCACATGTTGACAGAACATTAATCCCTGACATATTTGTATTTTTTCAGGATCTTTAAGCCATGGTATTCACGTGGCTTTCATCCACTTCCTCTGTGAATTGGTTTCCTCCGGATAACTCGTGGAAGAGCATCGGGAGAAAAGATTTGGAAGCGTATTTCTTCAAACCCTTCAAGTCCCACATCACCGAAAACCCGTAGATGCTGAAAATAGCTAGCCTGCGTCACAGTTGACAGGATGCATGTTAGCCAGCGACCTTCAGTATATTGCATAATCAATGGCATGCCAATGATCCGAGAAGTAAACTAAAATTTCCCACGTCAGTATGTGGTGTGGCTTATGCTATGTGCTTAGTTAATGTGCAATACTTTTTTGTGCTGAAACTTTCTCTAAGGATTTAGAGTTCCAAATAAATGCATATCCACACACATGCCATGATCTCAAATAACATTTAAACTAATCTTTTGTTCAAATTACGGCTAAGTGTTTTTTACCTACAAGTTACAACCCACACTTTCAAAATTCGTAGAAGCACTTGCATTCTAACCTAGCGAGTGAATTAGTTCACAACCTTGTGTGACAAAGTACACTAAAAATAGAAGATATTTAAATTAACAAAGTAAATTAATGATCTCCTTGCAAAAAAGGAACAAGGACAAAAAATTATCTAATCGAGTCACTAAATTAGTTGTCAAACATCATAGTTAGTTATGAAGTCAAAGCGAGATACTACAACTGTGGGAGCATGCGGCGTATGTAATACGAACCTGATGAAATCAAGGGGGACGACACCTTTGTTGCCATGTTCTTTGGCAAGCACGACGATGATTATACCTGCACACATAACCCGTGCAATTACAAAGCTTAGATTTTTTTTTTCAACTCTAGAAGCATGTTGAGGCTTTGTTTGGTATTAGAGTTTTTGTGAGAATTAGTTGGAATAATACTTTAGAGTATAAAGTATTGGATGAAACCGCTACCTTCACCTAATCCTCACAAAATTTCATTTTCAATCCACTAGCTAGGGGTAGAGTATTGCGGATTGAAAAAATTCACAAAGATATAAGAAAAAGTGGGATTAAACGGGGATTTAGGAATAATACTCTAATGCCAAACATATTTTTTAAATGTGGGGATTTAGGATTTGGTGGGGATTATCCTCACTAATCCCCACAAAACCCTAGTACCAAATAGTAAGGCCTAAATAATTTAATTTTAAACTAAACATGCAGTTATGTATGGGGATTCTTTGAATACATCAGTTCAGGGTTCAGACTCACACTTAAATCAACCAGTTAACCAAACCTAGAGAGAGATGGACACTCACCGAGCTTAATCCTGATTATCCAGTCTGGGGAGAAGCCCCGTCGCCGGACGTCCGCCGCGATGACGCTGAGCTTGTAGAAAGCGTAGTACATGGCGACGTCGATGCACGTGGAGGGACTAAGCTTCCACAGATGGTACATACCCATGCACGTCATGATCGCCGCGAAGGGCATGCCGATTTGGAACTCCTGGGCGTCGAAGATGCTGTCGAGGTTCCTTATGTCGTGGACGAGTTCCCGGAGTGGGCTGAGAACGCCGACGACGGCGCCCATCACGGCGGCCTTCGCCTCCTTGGCCTCGGCCTGGAACCGCTCGTTAATGGCGGCCCGGCTGAAGTCCATGGTTTCGAACTCGTCGAGTTCCTTATGGGTGAGCCTCATGGGATACACGAAAGAATCATCGTCCACGTCGTCCGCGCCGTCGCCTAGGCCCGTGGTGGCCGGGACCTCGTGGGGCTCCTCTACAGTCGGCACGTGAAGAACCAAGCCGGCGTCGCGCGCGACCACGCAGAGGTCCGTCGTGGCAGTGAGCTCGTGGGGCTCCTCGACGGTCGACACGTCCAGAATCAAGTCGACGTTGCCTTTGCCGTGCGCACCCACGCCGACGCCCGTGTTGGCAACAATCTCGAAGGGATCCTCGACGAACGGCACGCACAGAACCAAGTCGGCGTCGCCTTCATCGTGCGTAACCTCGCCCAGGACCGCGGTGGAAACACGCTCGAAGGGATCCTCGACGAACGGTCCGTGCAGAACCAAGCCTTCATCGGCGTCCACGTCGGCGCTGAGGTCCGCGGTGGTGGCTGCGACATCGTAGGGGTCCTCGACGGCCGGATCGCACGGAGAAAAGCCGAAGCCGGAGTCGTCGCCCGCGCTCTCACGGCCAGAAGCGCTGCGGTGCGCGCACGGGCGCAGCACCGACAGTGACACGGATAGGGAACGCGGTGCCATCCGGGCGGCCGGCGGGATACGTACGCGCGAGAAGGAGGAAGTCGGCCGCCGCCGTGGTGCAGCGGAAACTACGAGAGACGAGTACTGTGCGCACGCTGCCGGCGACGCCATTGTACGGGTCGACGGTTCGATCTGGCGGAGCTTAATTTGCGGCTTAATTTGGGTTCCTGTTGGTCGCCGCAGGACTCCTGTATATATATGGATTTGTGGTGAGCAAAGACTAATTAGTTGTCCATGTCGACTTCCGTTCCGATCGGGTTGCGTATCCTCCCTCGGTCACGGGCGTTAGGATCTGTCCCCGGAATCATTTTGTAATAATTTCCGAAAATTCATACGGAGCTTATTTGATTTGGCCACTAGGCACATACAAATTTATGTGTATTATTTGGTGTCTCTGAACGTGTCAACCGAATATAACTCAAATTTTAGTCCAACCCCGGAAGATCCTTGCTAACTAAACTTGCTCGATCAGAGTTCCAGGTACTGTTGGTCAGGGCCGTCTACTCAGTAAGGTTTTATTGAACCATACTTTTGGAGTATTAGCTTAACACATGTGCGTTGTAATAACGGCATTATACAGTAACTAAATTGTGTTAACATTTCTCAACTTACTTTCCTATTTCTAATTTTTTAGCCTATTTCTATTTTATGGATGTATGTGTCGAGGGCAATGTCTGTTGTGATAGTTTTACCAGGCCAAAAAAAAATTTCTCTCTATATGACACTAAAATGGTAAAACTGAATACACTTTTAGTATTTGGACATAATAAGTATTTAGATATGGGAAAAATTCCAATATTGATTTGGCTGCCAACATTGTTCAATTGACGATCACGGGCCCCACGATGTAACGTGTGGAAGCCGGAAGTGATATAGTAGAGATATCAAATAGAGCGAAAACAATTCAGGGATAACGAGTAACCACAAATCTTAATGCGTTAGTCCCGACCTTAATCATTCGCACTGGCCATACATGTATGGTAACATAGATAATAGTGTCAATTGATCCCGGCATGGATGAGACTCATTACTGCAGAGGCCCCTCGCCTACTTGTATCACAATAACATGGGTTAATTATAATCACATACTTATTTCATTCATCATTATTCCAGCAGGAACACTCACCGTTCGGATATACTAAATGGGTATACCCAAGACATGGTCCCCAGATGGTGGTTGGGTCCATGAGCCAACCGATCGGCGCAGTTGCTGATTGATCATGGTGGAGAGTCCAGCCTGACAGTTGGATCCTTGACGTGCACATCAAGAAGTAGACCACGTTATGATAGACTTGTAGTGTCCAGGTAGGGCTCCCCATGTAAACCCTAGATCTTTGGCTCTTCACATCTTTATATGCCGGATCACAGGAACCCTGGAGGGAACAACACCACCCTCATTGTAATCGCACACTTCTTGCTCTTGTAGTGAATTATAGAAGCGTGTAGCGTCTTGCCACTATTGTGAGATTTGAAACTGGGTAACTTATGTCTCACCATCCCGGTAGCTCCCCGCCTTTCGACCACCTCTCTCTCTCTCTCTCTCTCTCTCTCTCTCTCTCTCTCTCTCTCTCTCCCCCTCCCTCCCTCCCTCCCTCCCTCCCTCTCTCTCTCTCTCTACGCCATGAGGTACCCTCCATGGCGTACTCATCAATCGAAGAAGGACACCCACTATCACCATAATTTAACCTCTCGCGCCTAATCTCTTTATCTGCAGGAAAATCCTACCAAACTTTGTTACTTTCATTTACGTTATTTACATTCTAGTTTACACTCGATAGTCAGGACTCTCACTAACGATAAAGTTTCTCCAATTGGTCCTCTCCAAAAACAAATCCAATCCATTGACCCAAAGTGGTCATTTGGATAATGAATTTTGGTGATTAATTTTTAGAAAACAAGTTTTAGCGGATTATTAGAAAAACATGTTAGCATCTCTAGCAGCACTATAATGTTCTCAAACCGGAAAACTCCAGCAATTTATGCTTTTGGGCTATTTTCGTGCCCAGGAGAAATCCCAAAAAACGGGCCAGCGTGAAAAATATTAGGGATCCTTTGATTCATAGGAATTGCATAAGAATAGTGTAGGATTTGAATCATATAGCAAAATTTCCTACACATGTTGTTTGATTCATAGGAACATATCCTATAGAAATTAATCCTATAGTTATCTTGTAGTGTAAATCCTATAGGAGAAAACAAACTTCATTTTCTCATAGGATTTAAGTAGCCATGATATTTCGATCCTATACTTTCTTATTCCTATGATTTTCATATCCTATGAATTAAAGGGGCCCATAGGCTACCCTGGAAACCCAACCCGCAATGTGCTATGAATCCAGGCCAGAGGAGGGTATCGGGTACCAAATCCTCATTCCGCCTCCTCAGCTGCGAATCGCCCACATCCTCGTCGCCTCCAGCGAGCAGTTGGCAACATATCCAACACAATATTGCCGGATCTCATGGCCCCGGCGCATCGCGCGTCCATGAACCTCAGAGCAACGGCCATGGTGAGCGTGCACACGCAATCCATGCATGGGAGAGCTGTTGGAAATAGCACCCTAGAGACAAACAATAAATACTATTTATTATTATATCTCAATAGTTCATGATAATTTTTATACCATGCTATAACTATATTAATCGAAAACGTTGATACTAGAGGTTCATAACACCTACACATCAAAGAAAAGGAAAAGTGATAAAATCCTACTAAAACTACTAGTTATGCACGTCTCCCATAAAAATGAAACAATACTTCTAATCATGCATTTAGGATCTAGTCAAAGCTAGATAGAGCATGTAATGGGATAAAAAAGTATATGTTTATGTAGTGAACATCATAATGCTTTTTAGACTCATCAATCAACTTGAAAAAAAAATTACAAGATGGAAAAGAATTGGAACAATAGTGTATTTCTTCATAACAAAATTTCTATAAGACGAAACACAAATTTACCGATCATTGAATAAATCAACCGAAAACAATATTTACAAGATGGAAATGAATTGGAACAAAACTCATCGATCACAGCCCGCACGTAGGACGACCCGCGTGCATACGTACTCAGCTAGCTACTACGGAGGTGACCAAGGCCCCAAATCGATTGGAAATACGCGTAGGTACTCACCTAGCTGACCAAGATCAATGCCAATCTATCGGAAAGAGCTAACTAGCTTAATCGATGAGCTAGTTATCGGCACCACGCGTTAACTTGGATAAAAGCAGTTACACAGAAACATGACTACAACAAAGTACGAGTACAACTTAGGAAACGTCCAACTACAGTTACGTACAAAGTGTAAGTACAGTTACATACATAGCACAAGTACAAAGAAGGACGAATACAACTCAATGAACACCCTGAATACAGAGATGCTATTTTTCAAACAAATCAATATCAGTAAAAATTGCGGATATACCACAGGGATTAAGCCAAACGTAAAATACAAGTTCAAAACGCTAGCCAGCTGAAGTTTTTGAATATTATATGAGTATTCCGCACTGTATTTCTCTAGTTAGTTATATATATTTGTAGATCTGTTCCCACCATGTGTTTCTCTAGTGAAATACAATAGCACATGCTATACAGAGTGCCTTGTTTGACCCGTAGGTACAATACACATGTGAGTTTATACATAAAAATATGTTAGAAAGAATTAACAATGTGAAAATAAGTGTAACTTCTATACTTCTTTCTAACCTATTATTAACTTCCCACATTCTTAACGATTATATCTTCCATATTACTTTGTTAGCATACTTAACAATATACAAAGTGTCACAATATTAATTGAAGTGTTTTGAAGATACATTTTATGTTGCAAAGAATTGAATGTACTTTGTAACCAAAATTACATTAGTTGTATATCTTTCATAGACATTGGTCATTAATAATATCATATCTTGCATGAAATTTCATAATTACAAAAAACAAATGCATGCCTCCTGATTTTTTTGGATATTGAATTATCGTTTTAATATTTATAAATAATATATCTAATGTGTATCTTCTAACAAGTATCTTAATAGAGGTTTGCATTGTATCATTATATATAATAGTTTATAGAAGCTTCTTGAGTTTAAGTTGAATAGTTTTAATTCTTTTCTTGCCTTGCGCTTCAAAATATGCTTTGGACGGAAATCCGTTTGGAGACGAGGGGGTGACTAAATTGTGGTTTGTGCCCCATCTTCAAGCAAACTACGGAAGGCATCTGACCTCTATGTTGTTGTTCCTTACATGACTCGTTTATGGGGTCTCATCAAGGATTGGTCGGCTTTTCACATGCTTCACACCACTCATATCGCGTCGGGACATGCACGGTTCTTCTTCTTCCTCCTCTATCTTTCTCTCTTTCTTCCTCCAAGGATGCTACTCGAGTTCATCAGCTCCTCACACCCGATTTTCCCCAGATTTGAGCCGTTTTTGCAACAAAACTTCACCATTTAGCTAGTAGGAGATAGGGGTTTAGTGTTTGTAGGCGATTTGGTGGTTGTGTTTTGCAGAAATGGTGTTGAAGTGGTGGAGCTTGGTGTTGGTGTAAGCTTAGCTGCGTGGTGGTGGTGGAGCTGCTGATGTTCGGGAGATTCCAGGTCGTTCTACAAAGAGGCTCCTCACGCTTCAATGGTAAACCCTAATCCTCGCCTATTACTCTTAATTGTGTATACTTATGCGGGCACATGGAGATGGTTAGTTAGGTTTGTGTATATTCATGCGGTGGATTAGTTCCAATTTTAAGTTGATATGTTAGTTGTTGATGCATACCAATTTTTTTAGGTCAGCAGCTGATATATTGAAGTTTGTTATTTTACTTTGGTTTGGTGACTGTTCAATCAAATGAGATGGAGTTGACCCGAGTGAGTTAATTCGGAGAGATGGATTTGAATACCCCTAAAACATGGATAGTGGAGCATCTCAATGACTGGTTGACAACATGCTTCCAGCTTAATCCTGAAGTATACATAGTGGGTATGCATGCATTGTAGACTAAGTTAGGGTCAAACATTTGCTGGTGTCTGAGGCGAGTAGATGAGACCTCTCTAAGTTGGTGAACTGGTTAAAAGGGTGTGAGAAGACATGAACACGCCCTATCGCCTTAGTGCTTCCCCTAGTGAAGGAGGTCACTTCTCCTGAAGAAGTTCACAGTGGAGGATAGATATGGTTACGAATCAGGGGAGTAGTCATGCACACGGTGGCGGTGGTGGTTACGAGTCGGGATAAATGAGTCAGGAACACGGTGGAGGCGATGGTGGCTTCAACGGCTTCGTCCGTACATTGATGAGTGGGGTAGTTCGACAACACGGCAGTTTGATCTAGTAGACTTTAACGAATATTTGCAGAGGTACATGACTGCCACACAACTGAGCATCATCCCGGTGTCTAACCTAGAGGAGTTTCCTGCGCCAACTATGCATGATATGTGTCCGAGTCATTCCACAACAGCCTCTTGACCGTGGTAGGGTACTTTCTATTTATCCAATATACCGAACACTTACATCATATTAAATAATAGCATGATTTTGCAGGCTCACTTGACAGCCGATCTTCAGGAAGACCTTGGCAGATACTCGCGTTCCCTATCCACCGGGCCTCTTCTGCCACGGAAGCAACATGTGTCCTGGGTGAGGCGTTTGAAGGAGAAGCTACGCGGAATCCGCACGACTCGTGCAACCATACTTCGGACGTCGTTCAACATCGTGTGTCACAGCTTTCCCCGCGCCCCTCCACACATCAACAGGGGCGTTCGTAGGCTTCTCAATGACAAGATCCACGTCTATGTCTCACACCGACAGCGGTGGCCAGACCACCACCTCTTGAACAGGCTGGAGGTTCGTCGTGGCAGCACCAGGTTTCGTTCGACGCTTCACAACAACAGCAGTACCATGCTTCATTCAATTCTTTTCAATAGCAGTAGGATGCTTGACTACTGGCAGCACCAACAGACTCCCTCCTTACGTGTGAGGAGGTCCATCTCAGCAACATGGTATATATTGTTCTATCTACTGTGTTCCATACTAAGTAATACACTATGTAATTCGACATGACTTATGTTTCATCCCACATGCTACACGCAGCAAACTGGATCAAGAGGTACGTGGGAAGCAGTTGATCACGATGCTGAGAACATGGAGGATTACATCACGCAACAGACCTGGAGTATTATGCAGAATCCTCCACCAGACCCCGCGCAGGAGACGTAGTACGATCCCGAGTCCGGGTCCTGGATCCCTGCTCGTAACATCAGGTCCCTGAACAGGTTAGGGTGGACACAGCGTCCTACACCACCAGCATGATAGCCCAGACGCCGTTGCTGATAACCTATGTATGACCTATGTATCAGATATTTATCTATGTTTGTGAGAGACATATTACTATTAGTTCTCATTAAGTTTAAGTTCTAAATTAACTGCAACAATTAAAATACAACTGAAATGAAGATACAACATCACTATGAAAAATTAACATACAACTTCAAATAAATGCTAAAAACACTACAACATCACGACAACGTTGTTTGTCTGGGTGGATCATAATCATAGTTTGCGCATATGAAAAATTTCATGCTGAACTTATTAGAAAAATGCTCTACCTCCTTCACCTTCGCAAGACGGCCGCATCAATACCTCTCTGCTCTCACCACCGGTGGCAAGATTGCATTCTTCGCCTTCCTCGTCCTAAATTCTTCATCCGAGCAATGCACACTCATGGTGGTTAAGGGTGAGCCGGCAGCAAGATAAGATGTAGGAACACTTGTGTATCAAATTATGTCGATGCCTGTTTTATAGATAAAATTTCGAGAAATGACGGGAGAATTAGGCAGGATGCGGTGAAAAATGTTGGGAGAATGCGGCGGGAGAATATGGCGGGAGAATGTGGCGGGTGAATGGCGGGAGAAAATTAGCGCGAAAACAGTTGGCAGGGAAGGCGAGAGAAAATGCCGGGAAAATGAAGGCCAAACAACTAAACTAGCATGCTAAGAAAGTCGCTGCAGGGATCATGCGGACGTCGGTGGCTAGCTAGCCGACGGCTACCAGTACGCCGATTAGTAGCCGTCGGCTTCTGCTCGGCCGATCGGCGACCGGGTGGATGACGAACCCTGCCATCTGACGCACGGCCAGGCGCCAAGCCGGCCGACGGCCTTATTGGCGAGCAGTAAGCCGATCGGCCGTGCGGTGACTGATCGGGTCACATATTTCAAATTTCTCCAAATCGCATAATTTTAGCAGAAATTAATAAAGAAAACTTATTATTTAAGAAATGGGCTGCCAACTGCGAGGTCCCGGTCTTGACTTCCCCATACTTGAGGGTCTGCTTGTCCTGAGGCACGTGCATGTGGGTAGCAGCCACAAAGGTTGGGGGCGTCGTCTTCGCATGTAGTGCAATCGGGCAGCCACCCACTCCAGTGGACACAAACATTTTTGTTCACTCATTTTGGTATGCATCTTGTCTACTTTAAAAATAACTAAAATATATTACATTGATACACAGAGGTAGTAGATTAGAAATCGATGCCAATGAGGAAATAGAGGAACTCACCAGTTTAGTGAGAGGCACATGCTTCTTGAGCTGAGAAACATCGTCGTGCGAGAGGGCGACCGGATCAATCCATTGTCGACGTTCACCAGTATGACATGCACAACAGCATCACGTTCCACTGGTACATACATAGGCACGTCGACCGACGCCATTGCCATGCATGCCGTCCGAAGCTAACGACGACGTCCATCCCCGGTCGAGTGTACTCGCTCCATCCACAAATAAGTGTACATATGGTTCTACCAAGATAATTATGAAGTGAAGTAAAAAATATATTGAAAAGATGCAAATCAATATCTCACTCCTCTTTAATTCTTTCACCTCCAATGAGCTAAGCGCATGTAGAAAAGAAGGAGAATATGTGTTAAATGTTATTGAGTTTGATTTTCGTGCGATGAGAGAGAAGTAATTTTTAATACTTTAATTGAAAAAGTAGAAATACATTTTTTATAAATAAAGTTTGGAGCTAAACGTCCACTTTTGAGTGAGGAGGGAGTAAAAATGCTGAGCACAGTGTTCGACAGTATGGGCGGACAAGCCGACGCATATCAAGCAGAGCACGATCCGTCCGCTGGTCCTTGACTTTCTCCTTGTTGGATAATTAGGCACAATTTCCATGATTAATTCCAGAATATAAAGCATGACGAAAGTAACTACTAACATGTGAAACTCGAACATACTAGATGCAGTGATCAACATGAACAGTAGCAGAGCAAACGGTACAACATCCATCGCTAAACGGATCGAGATATGTCGCACGTACCGATCTGGTGGAGGTGGCGGTGGAGGTGTAGCGTGACGATGTCGCGAGCAGTAACGTTGTTGATGACAACGTTGTTGACGACGGGGACGATGGGTCGAAGTAGACGGCGTTGAAGACGACGGTAGGCAGCACCGCCCGACTTGGACGGAAGGCGACCCGTGATGAAGAGCTTGAGCAGTCGCGCAGAGCGCTTCCCAAAAACCTAATTCGCCCTCTCCCGTACAGGATCGCAAGGACGAGTGGTTCCGGAGACCTGCTCTCCCGTTCGCCGTCTGTTCGTTTTCCTGGGCTGCAAAAAATAAGGAAAGTCTCGGCTCGAGGCTCAATCCACTCACCACGAGCGCGGCGCGCGAGTCGAGTCGAGTCGAGTCGAGACGAGGAGGAGCGCGCGCGTGTAGCACTCCTTTTCTCACTCACTTACTAGTGGTGGAACAACCCACCTTATAAGGTGGTCTAACTTCCTCCCAACTTTCCATGTGGGACTAAACTTCCCACCTGTTGCCACTCCCTAGTGAGCTGCCACCAACTTGGGCTCAAACTCACAAGGCTGTCACTAAGTGGGCTTTGAGATTTATAGGGAAAATCTGAAATCTAGTATGGGCCACCAAATGTGGGCCCAATATTTCAACACTCCTTCCCAATACATAACATGCAGCTCTCCTGCATGATTCTCAAAGAAAGAAAAACAGGGGACATTTGCTCGCTCATCCAGTACCCGGGACAAACACACAAGGGATAAAAAGGAAGGAAAGAACAAGGTGCAATCCACATTACGGACCAACACAGACATAAGAAGTCACTCGCCGGTACGTGGCAAGGAACAGGAAGAGAGAGGCACCTATCACCTAAAGAGAGAGATAAAAAAAAGAATGGCTCGTTCTAGCAGTAAAACAAGCTAAACAAAAAAAATCGAATTGAGGAGCTCCAAGCGCCCGATTTCATTTAAATGAGACCAAAATGTCAGAATTATAGCTACATCCACTTTTTTTTCCAGTACCTACACCTTGGAGCTATACTATCTCCCAATAGTGGCAATGTTCTTCTAAACCCGCATAGAAGGCACAATTCTTTGGAACTATACCGAATTGCGGGAATTGCCCCCTTTGCAACAGGGTGTTGTAATTGGTGGATCACTTCTTTGTAATTTGTAGGGATATCCGTCTTTAAGGTTTCATAGTATCATCCTGAACCATGGTGTTTATCTTACATGTATGAAGTTAGCTGAAGCGATGGTGTTTATCTTACTATTCATGGGCACCTCATTGACTACCCCATATACATTAAGGCAACACCATCTCCACTTGGTGTACTATCAGAGGAGTTGGAGGGAGTACGACTTCACTGAGGGGTGGGTAGTAGCATCGCTCGGGTCCATGTTTGTCACCAAGAAGCGATAATGTTTGTCAAATGCACTTGTCGAAAGTCTACCAGATGATAACGCAAGCCACCATGGGAGAGTGGCACTAGTATTGCGGTTTCAAAACATCTACATCGACCCAACTCGCGAGGTACGGATCCTCATGACTCAACCATAGACCTTTGAACCCTCGGATCCATATGAAACCTGATAGTGTCATGCCAATAATTCAATTTGAACTCAAGAAACTTCTATAAACTATTTTACATAATGATAAACGGGAAACCTCTATTAAGATACCTTTTAGAACATACACATTATATATCTTATTTATGACCATTAAAAGTATGTTTCAATAGCCAAAAAAGTTTACACGAGGCGTGCATTTTTTTTTCATTTTCACATTTACTGACATTTGGTTCCAAGATATTATCAAGGACCAATGTCTATGCAAGATACAACTAACCATAACTTTGGTTAAAAATACATTCAATTTTTCTTAACATAAATGTATCCTCAAAACGTAATATTGTGACACTTTGTATGTTGTTAAGTACGCTAACGTAGTAATATGGAAAATATAACCGTTAAGAATGTATGAAGATAAAAAATATGTTAGAAAGAAGTATAAAATTTCAAATTCAACTCCACTGACCTCAACGACCTGTGTGGATGTCAATGTGGATGCCGGCGACTGCCATTGGCTTTGGGCAAAATGGAGGTTGATGGGGAATTGAGAAGAGTTTTCCTTCGTAATTTAGGTGTTCGGCAGCGTCAGCTGCGAAGGAAAACCCGAGTCAGGTGGGCCATTTAGATGGGCCTGGTTAGGGAATGTCGGGCTTTGGCAAGAAGTGCTACTGAATCGAAGACAGTGGACTCGAGAAATATTCAGCCATCCTCTAAAGTGCAGCAACTTTCAAGTATGTGGTCAAAGGCTGTGGAAAAAGCAAGGAAGGTAGTGAATAAGAAGGCGAGGGAATTAAAACAAAGGATGTTGTGGAGAAGAGTGATGAGTTTACAGAAGGAGTTAACCAAGGTAGCCATAAAGATCTATACATGGATTTGGGTGTTCCTTATATGTTATCTTGCATCCAGGGACATAGCAGCCATAAGCGAGAAAACAGTGGCGGGTCGAGAGGTTAGTACTTCAATGCAACAAGGCCATTTTGAGGTATAACCTACCGCATAAGGCAGTGTTTCTTGGTGCTCTTCTTCGTGAGAAGCTCATGTTGCCATTTGCTCTCCTTCGTCACAATTGGTTTCGTTTAGTGGATGCGTGCAAGAAGACCTCCAATGAGTACAAGCTCTATGATAAGCTACTGGTGGCTTGGGTGAAGCTCCAAGATGCTGGCACACAAGCACGGACCTTATCAACAATCTGTGGCAACTTGGAGAATTTGCTACGAGGCTGATGAAGGTAAGAGTATGTGAAAATGATGGTTACACTAGTGCCTGAAAAATAGAGGTTCACATTTTTTCTTCGTATTTTTGAGACTGGGACGAAAAATATCAATTTGATCTTTGGACCAGTCGGGTTATCTCATTGAATGGATTGAAATTGAGTTTGGCTAGTGGGCAAGCAATATTTCTGTCTCCTATGAGTATGAAACCTGTAGACTAGGCTGTACTTACCAAACCTAGAGACTATGATGCACTTGTTCGCTGGCTGCCATTATGCAGGATAATTCGGAGCGGCATTGCCTCCTGACGCGGCAGATCCATTCTGCCCAGTTCCATTCTTTGTTTTCTTTATACTGTATTTGGCTTTGGCCAATCTCTATGTTTTTTTACCTTGCTTTTTTCCTCTGTTCTTCCTCACCGAGCCCACCGCCGACGCGGAGAGGGTTCGCCGGCGAAGACCGAGACGGCTCCAACGATCCACGCCACCACAACCTCCACCGGTGCGCCAGGAGTTTCACCTAGGTCGACTCGTTCCGCGACTGTACGGTACACGGAGCCGGAACAGCTAGATTGATGCCACGGACGACGCCCGCGCGCCACGGTGACCGCCGCGCTCTGCTTCCTCTCCCGGCGCCGTCGACAGTCCCCGAGCCGTTCCGCTGCGCCACCAACCTCGGGATGATCTCCGCATCCTTGCTGGCCCTTCTTATCTTCGTTTCCGTCGCCGTAGCATCGTCCCCGTTCCCGCCTGCGCGCACGCGTCCGCCATGGCTACGTCATGCCCGAGCTCGACCACGCGCACGAGCCCGCTTGCTTCCTGCTGCTTGCGCCTGCGAGCCCTGTTGAAGTATCTGTTAAGATACGGAAGTTCAGTTTAAACCCTGACGGAAGTTCAGATAGAGATAAATAGGAGTTCAGATGTATTTGTGGTGATCCGATCGTAACTATAAGATCAGGATCATCCCTTCCTTTTCTCTGTTTGTTGTAACCTTCCGTGTACTCATCCTCTGCCGATGTTGGCATATAAATTAACACGCAATCGATGGAAGTCCCCATCGTTAAACCAAAACCCTCTAGCGATCATATGGTATCAGAGCCGACTTCCTAAAACACATCTACAGCCTCGCCGCTTCACCACCGTCGCCATGACGAACCCCTTAGCCGGTCTAGCCGTGAGCGAAAGCGGACCAGATCCAACTACCTTCTGCGGCGGTCACGGGTTCTTCCGCCGATCCGTGGAGCCCGTCGACGAGCTTCCTCGACACCAAGACGGATGCTCCGCCGGAAACCATCACCGTCGAAAAAGACGGCAAGCCGTCCCAGGAGGCCAACCCAGCCTACGACGCATGGGTGGCGACGGATCAGCAGGTTCTATCGTTCCTGCTAAATACTCTCTCACCTGATATTCTCATCTCTGTTATTGGGATGGAAACAGCGGCGAGATGTCTGGAGCGCGATCAAGTCCATGTTCGCCTCACAGTCCCGAACGCGCATGTCCAATCTGCGCGTCGCACTGGCCAAAACAAAAAAGGAGAACATGACCACGGCCCAGTTCTTCACCAAGATGAAGGGCTTCGCTGATGAGCTCGGCTGCGGCGGGCCGGCCAATCGATGAAGAAGAGCTCGTCGAGTATCTCCTCGCCGGCCTCGACGAATCCTACAACCCTCTCTTCGCCGCCATTGGGGTCAATGGAGCGAGAAGATCTCACCGTGGGCGACCTGTACGCCCGGTGCCGCGCCTACGACGGCCGCATCGAGCTGCTTGGTGGTGACACCGGCGGAGGTTCCTCCGTCAACTCGGCGCGAGCGCGGACGTGGCGGACCACGTGGACGTGGTGGACGCAGAGGAGGCCGGGGCTACGGCAGCCGTGGCCATGGCCGTCGGCGGCGCGGCGGCAATGGTGGCCGTCGTGGAGGAGGCGGGGAGCGGTCACAAGGACCGTGACCTTGTCACTGCCAAATCTGTGGTAAGCCGGGCCATGAGGCACGGAAGTGCCTGGCACCGCTACTCCGAGGATGAAGAAGAAGAGGAGAAGGGCGCCAACGTTGCATCATACGGCGTAGACACCAAGCTGGTATGGTGACACGGGCGCCACCCGACCACATCACCGGTGAGCTCAACAAGCTCACCATGAAGGAAGAAATACACCGGCCGTGAGCAGATTCATGCGGCCAATGGACAAGGTATGAACATTAGTCATGTTGGTCATGCAATTGTTAAAACCCCCTCTAAATCCTTGCATCTAAAAAATGTTCTTCATGTTCCACATACCACAAAAAACCTTGTCTCAGTTCATCGCTTTACTAGAGATAATCAAGTGTTTATTGAATTTCACCCGTGGTATTTTTATGTCAAGGATCGAGCAGCGAAGAAAATTCTTCTTAAAGGACGATGTGTGCGTGGCCTCTACCCGTTGATATCTTCACCATCCATCAAGAATAAACATGCCTTTAGCATCTCCAAGCCTTCAGTACGTCAGATGGCATAGTCGTTTAGGACATCCTTCCTTTCGCATTGTTCAACAAGTTCTTAGCAATTATGAACTTCCCTATTCAAATAAACCTAGCATTGAGTCGGTTTGTGACTCTTGCCAAAGAGCCAAAAGCCACCAACTCCCTTATGAGAGGTCTACTAGTGCATCTACATATCCCTTGCAACTTGTGTTCTCCGATGTATGGGGACCAGCACCTATGTACGTAGGGAAATATGAGTACTATGTAAGCTTCATCGATGATTTTAGTAAATTTTCATGGATTTATCTTCTCAAGAAAAAATCTGATGTCTTCCAAGTGTTTCATAATTTTCAGCAACTTGTTGAACGCCAATTTGACAGAAAAATTCTAGCTATCCAATCTGATTGGGGTGGTGAATATGAGAAATTAAATTCCTTTTTTCGAAAGATAGGCATTGAACATCATGTGTCATGTCCCCATGCACATCAGCAAAATGGCTCTGCTGAGCGAAAGCATCGCCACATTGTTGAAGTTGGCCTTGCCCTTCTTGCAGATGCATCCATGCCACTCAAATTTTGGGATGAAGCCTTCCTAACCGCCACACATCTCATTAACATGTTGCCGAGCAAGGTCATTAACCATGAAACACCCATGGAACGACTACTCCACAAAACACCAGATTATGCTTCTCTTCGCGTTTTTGGTTGTGCATGCTGGCCTAATCTTCGTCCCTTCAATCAAAGAAAATTAGCCTTTCGTTCCAAACAATGTGTCTTCCTTGGCTATAGTCATATGCACAAAGGTGTTAAATGTCTAGACATTGCTTCTGGTCGTGTTTATATTTCACGCGATGTTGTCTTTGATGAAACAGTGTTTCCCTTTGCTAGCCTTCACTCCAATGCTGGTAGCCGCCTTCGTCAAGAAATTCTCCTCCTACCCGAATCTCTCCAAAACTCACCCATGTTAGCTCAAGAGGGGCACAACATTGCACTGATCTAACATCTAATGTTTCGAGTAATTCCTGGTGTTGCAAGTGCTCTGCGAGAACAGACAAAATGCGAGTGAAAATTCCATGCAAAACAGACCAGAAACGCGGCCAAACGGAGCAGATTTGGGAACCAGCCAAAATCGCACAAGACACGAGGCTGATTCACCTCGGATCACGGAAACCTCGGACAGCAGAGAAGAATCTGCGTCGGGATCCGGGGAGGCGTCAGCAGGGTCTTTTTCGTCTGCGGCAGCACGCCATTCCGCGGACGACACGTCGCGTGGTCCCGTCACGGAGCCCCACAGGCGCATGCATGCGCCTGACGCGCGCACAGGCCGGTCGCCGTCAATCGCGTCGCCACACGCTGGCGACCACCAGAACGACGCCGCGTGGCATGCGGCCAGTCCATCGCGCGGGAACGCGTCCCCAACAGGATCAAGACCTGCTGCAACTTCGGATCAAGTGCCAGTGATCGGATCTTCTGCGCATGGTGGATCGCACGGCGCAGTCGGCGAGCACCTCCAGCCACGGATAACAAGGTCCAAAACTGGTCATGCCAAACCAAAAGTTTACAACGATGGAACTGTGAGGTATGGCTTATCTTGTTCTACAAATGAACCTCGAAACTTTGCAACTAGCACTAGCTGATAAAAAATGGAGAGAAGCTATGAATGATGAGTATAAGGCTTTAATAGAAAATAAAACATGGCATTTAGTACCATATAAAAAGGGAACAAATTTGATAGGCTGCAAATGGGTCTATAGGATAAAAAGGAAAGGCTGATGGTACTATTGATAGATATAAGGCTAGATTGGTAGCAAAAGGTTTTAAACAACGATATGGCATAGACTATGAAGATACATTTAGTCCTGTTGTTAAAGCTGCTACTATTAGACTTGTTCTAGGCTGTTTCGATATCAAGAGGATGGAGCTTGAGGCAACTAGATGTGAAGAATGCGTTTCTTCATGGTGTTCTGGAAGAAGAGGTATATATGAAGCAGCCACCTGGTTATGAAAATCCCAATGCACCCTATCATGTGTGTAAACTTGATAAGTCACTTTATGGGTTGAAACAAGCACCAAGAGCATGGTTCTCAAAGTTAAGTTCAAAACTACAAGAACTTGGTTTTCTAGCATCAAAGCGAGATACATCACTTTTTATATATAATAAGTCAGGCATTATTATGTTTGTGCTAGTATATGTTGATGACATTATTGTTACTAGCTCTTCCAACAAAGCAGTCAATGCACTCCTTCAAGATCTTAGCTCGGCATTTGCATTAAAGGATCTTGGTGATTTACACTTCTTCTTGGGTATTGAGGTAAAGAAAATTAATCAGGGTATTATATTAACCCAAGAGAAATATGCTTCAGATTTGCTCAACAGAGTTGGATTAAAGGAATGCAAGACATTACCTACTCCGTTGTCAGCATCAGAGAAGCTTTACGTCCTCTGAAGGAGAACTTCTAGGACCGGAAGATAGCACAAGGTATAGAAGTATTGTTGGAGCATTACAATATTTGACTCTTACCAGAGCGGACATAGCTTTTTCTGTCAACAAGGTATGCCAATTTCTTCATGCTCCCACTACTGTACATTGGACAGCAGTAAAGAGAATATTGAGATATGTCAGTGGTACAGTGAGCCTTGGCCTAACCTTTAAGAGATCTTCTTCTACACTAGTCAGTGCCTTCTCAGATGCAGATTGGGCAGGGTGTGTGGATGATAGAAGGTCTACAGGAGGTTTTGCTGTATACTTTGGACCCAACCTAATTTCTTGGAGTGCTAGAAAACAAGCAACAGTGTCAAGATCAAGTACAGAAGCTGAATACAAATCTCTGGCCAATGCTACAGCAGAAGTCATTTGGATTGAGTCTTTACTGAAAGAACTGGGAATCAAGAAATGAAGTCTCATGCTTATGGTGTGATAATATGGGTGCCACATATCTTTCAGCTAATCCTATCTTTCATGCTAGGACTAAACATATTGAAATTGATTTTCATTTTGTAAGAGAAAGAGTAGCAAAGAAGCAACTTGAGATTAGATTCATTCCATCAAAAGATCGGGTGGCGAGATGGCTTCACAAAAGCTTTACCAGCTCGGCGGTTTGAAGAATTTAAGTACAACCTCAACCTTAAGAAGGCTGTGATTGAGGAGGGGTGTTGAAGTATACGTTAAGATACGGAAGTTCGAGTTTAAACCACGACGGAAGTTCGGATAGAGATAAATAGGAGTTCAGATGTATTTGTGGTGATCCGATCGTAACTATAAGATCAGGATCATCCCTTCCTTTTCTCTGTTTGTTGTAACCTTCCGTGTACTCATCCTCTGCCGATGTTGGCATATAAATTAACACGCAATCGATGGAAGTCCCCATCGTTAAACCAAAACCCTCTAGCGATCATAAGCCCAACTCAACCGCGTCCATCCGTGAGCTCTGCCGCACCGCGGGGACACCGCCGCTCCGCCTCTATATGGTCGCCGTTGCAGTTTTGTTCCTCCGCTGTGCCGCGTCGCCATGGCCGGCGGCGCACCAAGCTAGCACGTGCAGGCAGTTGCTCATGCTGCTCAGGTTGCCGCGCGCACACCCGCGAATCCTATACACCATCCGCGCGACATCCGCACATCAAGAACACGAAGCACCGCCGACCTTTGTCACCGGTGCTATCCGTCGGAGCTGTTCCCTGCGTCGATCTTGACTCTGCCGTCGCGCTCGGAAAAAACTCAACCGGCCGCGCGACTGATCGCTATCATAAGTCGATGGTAGCCTCGCCGGTTAGCCGCTTGATTCACTTCCGATGAAACGAAGATCAAATCCCGGGGTATTCGTACGCCCGTCTTTTTCTTTTTCTTCCGAGTCTCTTGTTTCGGTGTTCGAACACCGTCCTCTCGTTCGGTTTCGGAAAAACTTGCAATCGGCTACGCTTGTTCAAAAGCCGGTGCACCCATTTCCTAGCATCAAACATGCAGCAGCACCACTGGTTGGATTGGAATCGCTCTCCTTTTCCCCAGCTAGACTCTAGCTCAAACCCCAACTCACCAGCCGGTTGGATTGGAATCGCTCTCCTTTCCCCAGCTAGACTCTAGCTCAAACCCCAACTCACCAGCCGTCTCCTAGTTTAACTGTAGCTAAAATATGCTCAACAGAAATTTATTTTGAACAAATAATCTGTGTTTTGAATTTTAAAATAATCTGTGGAACTTTAACGCACCGTCTTTTCCATTTTTGTCAAATAAAAATTGGACCAAATAATTAAGCCTAAACCCTAGCTCAAACCCCACCTGTACCTTTTATTGTTTCTCTGTTTTAAATTTCAAGAAAGTCACCCACTTTCTCCTAGTTTAGTTTTATCTAAAATATGCTCAACACAAATTTATTTTGAACCAATAATATGTGTTTTTAATTCAGGAAATGTGTGGAACTATAACGCAATATATGTTAAACTTTCGTTAAAAAATTGGACCAAATAATTAACCCTAAAACCTAGCTCAAACCCAACCCTACCCATAAGTTGTAGCTTTTGTTGTTTCTCTGTTTTAAATTTCAAGGAACTCACCAGCCTTCTTCTATTTTAGTTTTAGCTAAAATATGCTCAACACAAATTTAGTTTGAACAAATTATTTGTGTTTTGAATTCAGGAAAATGTGTGGAACACACCATCTGGTGCACTTTTGTCAAATAAAATTGGACTAAATAATCATCACTACAAATAATTTGTGTTTTGAATTCAAGAAAATGTGTGGAACTTTAATGCACCGTCTTTGGACCAAATAATTAACCCCAAACCTAGCTCAAACCCCACCTGAGGCAGAAGTTGTACCTTTTGTTATTTCTCTGCTTTAAATTTCAAGAAAAACTCACCATCCTTCTACTAGTTTAATTTTACTAAATGTCTACTCAACAAAAATTATTTTGAACAAATTATTTGTGTTTTGAGTTCGGGAAAATGTGTGGAACTATAACACACCATCTATTCCACTTTTGTCAAATAACATTAGACTCAATAGTTAACCCTCAACCCTAGCTCAAACCCCACCCGAGATAGAAGTTTTACCTTTTGTTGTTCATCTGTTTTAAATTTCAAGAAACTTGCCAGCATTTTTCTTGGTTAGTTTTAGGTAAAATATGCTCAACACAAATTTGTTTTGAAGAAATAATCTGTGTTTTGAATTCAGAAAATGTGTGGAACTTCAACACACCGTATACTCCACTTTTGTCAAACAAAAATAACACTAAATAATTAACCATAAACCCTAGGTAAAACCCCACATGAGGCAGAAGTTGTACCTTTTGTTGTTTTATCTCATTTAATTTTAAGAAACTCACCAGCATTCTCCTAGTTTAGTTTTTCCTAAATTATGCTCAACATAAATTTGTTTTGAACAAATAATCTGTATTTTGAATTCAGGAAAATGTGTGGAACTTTAGTGCACCGTGTGTTCCACTTTTGTCGAACAAAAATTGGATGAAATAATTAACCCTAAACCCTAGCTTAAACCCCACATGAGGCTAAAGTTGTACCTTTTGTTGTTTCTCTGTTTAAAATATCAAAAAACTTGCGAGCCTTCTACTACTTTAGTTTTAGTTAAAACATGCTCAACACAAATTTCTTGTAAACAAATATGTGTTTTGAATTCAGGGATATGTGCGGAACTATAACGCGCCGTTGAGACGGCTCATTTGTATCAGCATAATAGCAACTTATAAGACTAGTTTACATTGCTATTTGCATTAATATATCATCACTTGTGTGTTTTTAGATGATTTATGGAACTTTCCTATAAAGTCCTTTTATTTTAGTTTTAACTCTGTCCGGTAAAAAACGTTTTGTTAATATTTATGACATTTCAGGAGCTAAAGACTACGAAAATAGTAAAAGTCAGAGGTTAGGCTTCAGAATTTTCGAGGCGTCTGGGAAGGAGAACTCTAATCCGACGCACCAAACTAGCGCGTGCAGGCAGTCACTCCTGCTGCTCAGGTTGCACGCCCGCGAATCCTACAACCCATCCGCGCGACACCCGCACATCCAGAACACGAAGCACCGCCACCGGTGCTGTCCGTCGGCGCTGTTCGCTACGTCGGTCGTACGAGCATCTCCACTCGTTGACGCTCCTCACGTCTAAATTCAGCAAAATTTTCGTCTGTATTGGAGAAAATTTTGGCCGGGGGAGCGCCGAAGTTCCAGCCGTCCCCCCAGCAGGAACCCCAACCTCGACCATTTGACATGTTTCAAATAAATTCGACATAAAATTTAACAAGTTGGGCGAACAAAAGTCAGAAAATTGCTGAAACAAATTCGGTGATAAACAGTACAATGTTTAACAAGTGCTGAAACAAATGAAGCACACAATTTCACAAGTTTTGAAACAAATTAAGACAGACTAGTTGGCGTCGGCGTTGGCGTTGCCTCGGAGCGTCCATATGTGCTCCACCAGATCATCTTGCAGCTGTTGATGCATTGTAGAGTCCCGAATCTCCTGGCGCATAGCAATGAAGGCGGCACATGATGTCGGCACCTGGTGATTAGGCTGTGGAAGAGGATCATCTCTCTCATATGGTGCTTCTTGCTCAGCCAGAGGAACCGGATGTTTTCGCTCATTTTTAATAATCATATTGTGTAAGCACACACAACAGTTCATCACCTCTCACATCTGATCTTTGGACCAAGTCATAGCGGGGAACCGGACGACATCAAATCTCTGCTGGAGGATACCAAATGCACGCTCGACGTCTTTTCGGCAAGCTTCTTATTTCTTGACAAACTCGCAAAGTTTGGGGGTGCTAGGTTTGGAGATAGTCTTCACAAATGTTGCCCACTTTGGATAGATACCGTCTGCAAGGTAGTATTCTTTGTTGTAGTACCGACCATTGATCACATAGTTCACCGGGGGAGCATGACCCTCAACAAGCTTGGAAAAGATCGGGGAGCAGTTAAGGACGTTGATGTCATTGTTGGATCTAGGCATACCAAAGAAAGAGTGCCAAATCCAGAGATCATGGGTAGCCACTGCTTCAAGTATCACAGTGCAGCCGTTTTTGTGACCCTTATACATTCTCTGCCACGCAAACGGACAGTTCTTCCATTTCCAATGCATGCAGTCAATGCTTCCAAGCATCCCTGGAAAACCCCTAGCTTCATTTGTTGCAAGGATCCTCTAAGTGTCTTCGACAGTGGGTGATCTCAAGTAAAAGTCCTCGAACACTGCTATGACGGCCCTGCAGAACCGGTAGAAACAATCAAGGGCGGTGGACTCCGCCATCCGAAGATAGTCATCTGCACCATCGCCGAGAGCTCCATAAGCCAGCATCCTCATAGCCACTGTGCACTTCTGCAGTGACGAAAATTCAACCAAACCAGTGCAATCCGCCTTTGAAAGGACACAGATGTCGCCTAGAGGGGGGGTGAATAGGCGGTTTAAAACTTTTACGAGATGGGCTTAACAAGTGCGGAATAAAACTAGCGTTTACTTTGTCAAGCCCAAAGCCTATATACTATTGTTCACCTATGTGCACCAACAACTTATGCTAAGCAATACAAGCAAGTATGTGATAGCAAGATATATATAACTTCAAGCACGATGGCTATCACAAGGTAAAGTGCATAAGTAAAGAGCTCGGGTATAGAGATAACCGAGGCACGCGGGAGACGATGATTTATCCCGGAGTTCACACTCTTGCGAGTGCTAATCTCCGGTGGAGAGGTGCGGTTGCTTAGTGCTCCCGAACGCCACAAGAGGCTCACCTTGAGGTGTGGTTGCTCGATGCACACCAACGCCACAAAGGCCTCACCCCAAGATGCGGTACTCACACCACACACCGAACGCCACGAAGGCGCCTCACCTAAATCTCCTGTGACCCTCTCCACAAAGGCCTAGGTCACGGTTCCACTAAGGGATTTCCTTCGAGGCGGAAACCGGGCCTTACACAAAGGTTGGGGCACACATCCACAACTTAATTGGAGGCTCCCAACAAATCGCCACAAAGGCCTAGAATCCGTCTAGGGTTCCAAGAACCCAAGAGTAACAACTTTCTTGCTTTCACCTCCACGAATCACAGTGAAGAACTCAAACTGATGCACTAAATGCAATGGCAAGAACATCACAAAGATGCTCAAGTCCTTCTCTCTCAAATTCCAACAAAGCTACAAAAGCTATTGGGGGAATAAGAGAGGAAGAACAAAGGAATTCACAAAGAACACCAAGATCAAGATCTAGAGAGTTCCACTCACAAAGAGATGGATTTGATTGGTAGAAATGTAGATGTAGATCTCATCTTCCTTTTCCCTCAAATGGATTCAAGAATCATTGGAGGAGTAGAGGGATGAGGCAAGCTCTCAAGGTCAACAATGGTGGAGAGCAAAAGGAGGAAGAAGAAGTGGGGAGAAAGAGGAGGAAGAAGGGCTTAAATAGGGGTCTCAGATTTCTGCCCGTTGGGGCCAAAATCGCGACAGGCCGGCCGTGCCGGCCTTGCGCCACCGGCAGTGCCGGGGTGGCCGGCAGTGCCGGCCATGGCCACCGGTAGTGCCGGGGTGCTCCCGGCGACAGTGCCGGGGTGCTCCCGGTGGCAGTTCCGGCCCCCCAGTTTTTGCCCAAACACCCGATACGAAAACCTTAATAACTTTTGCATCCGGACTCCGATTTCGATGATCTTGGGCTCGTTGAAATCACAACAACGAGCTCTACAACAATATGCGTAGAAACATCATAGTCCAGCAAAGTAGGATAGAAACAAATGGATAAAGGTTTTACCTATCTATAAACAACAAACCGGTAAAACCTCCAATCTTGAAAATGCAACAAATTGCCAATGCAAAAACCATTTTCGATGAACTAGAGCTTGTCATGAGAATAAGCACAAGATCTAAAACATAACATGGATAAGATCCAAATAAAACCAAGAAAGATGATGAACCAAACTCGCAAACGCAACAAGTGATCTATGCGAAATCCGTTTTCGATGAACTAGAGCTTGTCATGAGAATAAGCACAAGCTCTAAAACATCACATGGATAAGGTCCAAATAACAACCAAGAAAGATGATGCAAGGATGCAAAGGTTTGAGCTCTCTCCGAACGATACGATCGAGTTACTCACTCGAGAGCCCTCTTGATAGTACGGCAACTAAACTATAAACCGGTCTCCAACTACACTATGAGACCGGTGAGAAAGAAACCCTATCAAGAGCAAACCTTATACTTGCGCATTCCACTTGAGCTCGATGACGACGATCTTGACCTCAACAAGATGGAACGCCTCTCTTGCTTGTGTTTTCTTGACGAAGTCTTGTGGATTGCTCCCCCATAATCCACCATGGGAGAGCTTCTTCTTCGGCGCATCTTCACATAACCATGACCACCATGTGGATTGCTCCCCCATAATCTACCATGGGAGAGCTTCTTCTTCGGTGCATCTTCACATATCCATGATCACCATATGGATGGCAAGACTCAAGCAAAGGACCTCTTCGAGATGGCTCATCTTGAACTTGCACTTCATTTCTCCATGGCAAGCTTCAAGCTTATGAACTCTTCGAGTTGGCTCATCTTGAACTTGCACTTCATTTCTTCATTCTTCATCATGTTGATGTCTTGAAGTAACTTGAGGGCTCACTTCATCTTCATCTTCAAGACATACTTGACACTTGATATCCTTCATCAAATTCTTCTTATTGCAACCTTGAAGCCAACATATGGTTCAAGAATTTCCTATGGACAACTCCTACAAATATAACTCAATGCAAACATTAGTCCATAGGGATTGTGATTAATTACTAAAACCACACATGGGGGCTCCATGCACTTTCAATCTCCCCCATTTTGGTAATTGATGACAATCTCTTTGAGAGGGTTTATATAGGGAATTTAAGTAACAAACAAGTTGAATATATAGAGCAAACTCCCCATGATATATGCATGTGTGAATGATCTTGACTTTCATTGCATATATTGGCATTCAAAGCCTAGTGGAGTTTCCTCTAAATATTCAACTATGCAAAGCAACAAGATGCAATGCAATAAAGGCACATGCTTAAGCACAAAGCAAAGATATAACCAAATTCCCTTAAACCCTCCAAACTTCTCCCCCATTGGCACCAATTGCCGAAATGGGTGAAAAATTTAGAAGGCCAATATAGTGAGAGTTCCTCCATAGCGTGTGCATTTCTCATAATTTGAGTGGAATCAAATGCACATATCCAATGACGAATATTCGGAAGGAATCACACTATAGATAGGATCAAAGATTGCAAAAAGGTAACAAAGTCAAGAAGCTTCAACAAATGAAGCAAGCAACCAAATGAACCACAAAGAAGATACCAAAAGAAACATAGATATTATGATAAGATCAAGAAGATTGCTCTAAATAATATGAGGAAGCTTCCCAAGGTTTGTGCACAAAACTAGACAATTTGCATTGGAGTATAAAGTGCACAAACATGGAATCATCACTCCCATAATATCATTCAAAAACAAAAGATACCAAGTGAATCAAACTCTAATGATCACCAAAAGATAGTGCTCTAAATCAAATGAGGAAGCTCCCCAAGGTAAATGCATAAATTAAAATGGTGTATTTGAATACAATATGCATAACATGGAATCCTCACTCCCTCATTACCATTTAAAACACAAACATTTGCAATAGATCATAGATAGAAGAATAAGCTTAACACTTGCAACAAACAAATAGTTGAGCAACAAGTAAGAGGAACCATAATAAAAAGGCTCAACCAAGAGGATATGTGAAAGGCATGATAAAGCATATTATAAGACTATTACAAGGATGAAAAAAAAATCATCATAGTCTTCAATGAATTATATTGCTTAGCATGACCAATCAACACGCAATAAATAAATAAGATATCAAAAGGAGATGTATCATCTCTTATGTGTATAAGTTTCTCTAAGTGGGCAATATCACAAAGATATTTATCCACAAAGAAACATGCACACACAAAATAGATATGCAACAAATATAGCATGATATCCAAGACGAAGTCATGCAATATACCAATAAGAATTTTTGCCTATTAGCATGGCCAAAGGCTCAATTTTATCTTATTGTACATTCATGAACTTCAACCACAAACATCTAAAAAACATCACAAATATCAACAAGGGAAAGAAGATAGTTGGGATGCATTGAGAAAGTCAACAAGTATCACAAACGAGGATACCAAAAGAAATAACTAAATTTGCACTTTCATCTATATTGCACATGTGAGAGCCTTGAGGAATTGATATGCAATAAAATTGCTAGATAGGCATAGTTGGGATGGATGAATCATGAGCATGATTTAATATACTTCCCAACAAATGCACTCATCTCAAATTACTCACATTCACAATAAAGAGGTTTCATTAAGACTTTTGCAAGAAGCACACTATTTGCAAATCAAGAGATTCATGCCAAGATGCAACCATAAGGTTGGATACAAGAAAAGTATGCATGAGAAGATACTTGTTACCAAGATAGCATTGGTGTGGATGTAGTAGATATGTGTTCGTTGACCATCCTAGCTTGCCTCAAGTTACCATTGAGTCACCACTTCTTTCCAAGAGTGAGACAAGCATCCAATGCATATCCATTGTACCTAACACAAAGGTAAGTACAAAATGGTCCCCAAACTAATTGGGTCCGAAGTAGTCAGACACACTACAACATATAGGACAAACTCCACAATACTATGTGCATATAGATATGAAATTGAATTTCATGCACATCTTAATCAAATTAGGATTTGATGGAGTTTACCCTATATATTGGATCAAAGAAAGTAACACATGCCATAAGATATACATATATTAAATATGCATGCACAATACTTTCAAGAACCAAAGGAAGATACAATTTGGAAAAAACACCAAATAAATCAAGAGACAATGGTTGCCCAAATTATATCAAAGAATCAAATCAACACAAGATTTACTCGAAAGACTTATCTCATAATAAGAAGCTAATTAAGCCTAAGCACAAAGGAATGAGATAACCAACTCCCAAGAGAGCAAGGTTCCAACAAATAAACCAAACCCTCGACACTTTTTATGATGGCACAACGTACCAAAAAGAAAATTTTATGTCTCCCAAAACCAAATTTTTGATAATGATCAAGAGATGTTAAGCATTCTAATAAATATAGAAGAGCTCCCCAATATTGGTGCATTATCTAGGATTTTTCATATGAATACAAAATGCACAAAACTAGGATCATCACGCTACCTATATCTACTAAAATGCTAAGAAAGTTTGAATAGACAAATTAGATCCATAAGATGCAAGGAAGACACATGGGAGTAAAAGCACAACACATTCATGGCAATAAATAAGACAATTTAAACACAAGAGCCAATGTAAATATGATCAATAAATTTCTACCTCATAATAGATTGCCAATTGTCCTAGGACACAAGGTATTAGGAAATATTTCCCGGTGGTAGTTTGTAAGTATATGTAAGATCATATCTACACAAAATAAAGCATATGGTAAAAGATAAGAGTTAACCATCATGCAAAGAGAGTTTCTTGATAGCTTCAATTAGTCATACCAACATGCAAAGCAATTAATAGTATTCATACCAACATGCAAAGCAATTAATAGTATTCATACCAACATGCAAAGCAATTAATAGTATTCATACCAACATGCAAAGCAATTAATAGTATGACTTGAAGCATATGGTTTTCCAAAAATGTATTGAGGGACACATTGTGAAAAACCATGCTAAGAAACACTTCCACAAATAAGATCCACAAAGATATTAGCAATGAAGCCATTTAAGCAAATTGGAACTTGTTTGAGAAAACATGTCACATATGAGAGATAATTTACAATATCAATTCTATGTGACACAACCTCAAATGTTCACATTTCCTAGGCTTTTAATATGCACAAAGCTTATTACTCCCCCATAATGTGATAAGGAATTTATTTTCACAAGAGGTAAATAAGATCCAACTAAAGATATTAATGGACATTAGAATTTGAATTTCTCATGAAGATGACATACCACATAGAGACTAGATAATCTTGCAATATCAATTCTAAGTGATATTCCTCATGTACACACATTGTTAGGATTGTGAAATTCCTAAAGGCATATCACTCCCCCAAAATGTTATAGTCCATTAATCTCTCATAAGAGCCATATAAGATACAACAAGATGCAAAGAGGCTCCAACACAAGCACAAATACATGGTGTGCAACCTAACATACATAGACTTGATTTCTCAAGAAAAACAAGTAGGATGCACAACATATACAAACACATGTTAGGAACAAAACTAACACATGCAAAGGGGCGAGTAACTTTCAATATAAATGAGTTGAGCACATGTTACCGCAAGGAGGAACATTGGGTATATGATATAAGTAAGATAACCAAAAGAATTGGCTTGAGATAATATAAATGATGAAGATCCCTTAATTCTTCATGATGTAGCCAAGTCTCCAATGCCCTCCAACAAGCACCTATTGATCAAATTTTGGATTGTTGGTCCCCAACTAAGTTGGGTCCTAAGATGTTAGTCACAATAGGCTTGGCAACCCAAATGGTTCTTTTCTTGACACCACTTTGAGCACCAACATATTTGGCAAACACATTGCCACCCTCATCCTTACGAAGAGAATAAACATCATCAATGGTGATAGAGTTGGATGAGGTACCAATAGTGCACAAGGAGGAGATGTGGCCCTTCTCACGGCATATGTAGCAAGTTCTTTTCTTCTCCTTCTTCTCACTAGGTTTCTCCACAATGGGAGCATTGGCTTGTTTCTTCTTGGGAAGTGGCATTTCTTCAACTTGAGGTTGAATATAAGTTTGAGCTTGAGGCCGCTTCCCTTTTTGCTTCTTCTTCAAAGAGCAAGATCTAACATGGTGCCCTTCAATATTGCACTTGAAGCAAACAATCTTGGCCGGGTCTTTGACTTGTACTTGGCCCTTCTTCTTGTTGTTGTTCTTGGACTTGTTCTTGCTGTTGGATTTGAATCCAAGTCCACTATTGTCATTGGGGGATTGTTGCATACTCAACATCGTGTCAAGTTTGCATTTCCCTTCATGACCCTTTACCAAGTCATTCTTCAAAGAAGTGACTTGGGCCTTGAGCTCTTTGATTTCCTCTACATGGTTAGTAACAACACAAGTACTAGAGGAAGTAGAATCTTCATTGTTAGAGCAACAAGGCAAGGAAGATAATTCATCACAAGATTTAGCAATATTATGAGTGGATGAATTACTAGGACTAGCACATGGCAATATAGCATTTTGAGTAGTAGTGCTAGTATCCACATGAGGCTCACAAGGTGTTGCCTTTGACATGATAGCCTCATGAGCTAACTTTAGCCTATCATGAGAGGCTAGAAGATCCTCATGGAAGCTAGAAAGCTTTCCATGATTTTCTTCCAATTTCCCATAATTGCAAGTTAGCAAATCAAGTTGAGCCCTTAGCTCAACATTCTCCTTCAATATAGATGCTTCACAAGAAGTAGAGTTAGTAGCACAAGCATCATCACAAGACATACCAAGAATAGAGGGTAACATAGCATGCTCTTTTAAATATGAAGCTTGTAGTTGCTCATAGGACTTGGTGAGGATAGAGTGTTCGCTCTCCAAGACCTTGTGAGCCTTGTCTAGATCATCTAGATCCTTAACAAGTTTATCATGACCAACACCAACTTTGGGATTTTCCTTTTTAAGCATTTTTAATTGAGCTTTAGCATGGTCTCTTTCCTTAGTGAGTTTAGAAACTATTTCATTTTGAGACACCTCAAGGGTTTCAAGTTGCTCCTCAAGAGAGGCTACGGTCTCTTGTTCTTCTTCAAGGTCATTCTTTAATGATGCTACATCATTGGCATACTCTCGTTCAAGAGCACCCTTTTTATCAATGGTGTTCTCATGCATCCAAATAAGTTTTTGGCTCTCAATAGCGGTAGTCAAGATTTCAAAGAAGTGAGAGCTAGCAATTTTATCTTTGTAAAGAACCTTGAATACACTCTCACCTTTATCGCGTAGAGAGCAACCCAATCCTCTTCTTCATATTCATCCTCATCCTTATCACCACAAGAAATATTAGGTTCCATGGTAGGAGGTACCGTGGAACCCTTGGCCATAAGGCATATATGAGGACCGTGAGATAAAGATGAGGAGTTACTTGAGGCTCCTTTCAAGATCTTGTCTTGACCAATAGAATCTTTGGTTTCCTCTACATTGTTAGCCACACAACAACTAGAGGAAATAGAAGCATTTTTATCATGGCCACAAGACAAATCAAGCATATCATCATGAGATTTATTCAAGCAACTTACACATGATATGCAAGGACTATCAACACAAGCATGTAAATCATTTCTAGTGCTAGATGTGTTTAAGTCCAAAGATGAAGCATTGCAATGAGATAGAGATGAAGAATCATCAATAGTAAGCTCAATATCAACATTGCAATTTTCATCACCACTCACCATATCATTACCTTGTGTCTTACCACACTTTGGTGAAGTGGATGAAGATGAGAACTCATCACGGCCGGAAGTGGAAGCAAAACAATCATCCTTAATGATATTGGACACATCATATTTATCTTGAAGCTTTGTCCATAATTCATGAGCGCTCCCAAAAGGCATGATTGAAGAAGTAACTACATTGCTCACAACAATGGAAAACACATGAGAAGCAAGAGCATCGAGGCAAGAGTTTTTCTCCTCCTCAAGAGATAAATTTTGAGGATCCTTAGGAGAAGAAAAACCCATGTCAAGAAATCGCTCCATGTCCGGGGACATACGCCGCAAAATATTAAGCACATAAATTTTCCATAGATCTTAATTTGTGCCATCAAATATAAACAAGTTATTGTGCGCTAATCCCCTAACCGACATCTTTACTCTCAAGGCGGTGAAGCCTAAGAATGAGAGACCTTGCTCTGATACCAATTGAAAGGACACAGATGTCGCCTAGAGGGGGGGTGAATAGGCGGTTTAAAACTTTTACGAGATGGGCTTAACAAGTGCGGAATAAAACTAGCGTTTACTTTGTCAAGCCCAAAGCCTATATACTATTGTTCACCTATGTGCACCAACAACTTATGCTAAGCAATACAAGCAAGTATGTGATAGCAAGATATATATAACTTCAAGCACGATGGCTATCACAAGGTAAAGTGCATAAGTAAAGAGCTCGGGTATAGAGATAACCGAGGCACGCGGGAGACGATGATTTATCCCGGAGTTCACACTCTTGCGAGTGCTAATCTCCGGTGGAGAGGTGCGGTTGCTTAGTGCTCCCGAACGCCACAAGAGGCTCACCTTGAGGTGTGGTTGCTCGATGCACACCAACGCCACAAAGGCCTCACCCCAAGATGCGGTACTCACACCACACACCGAACGCCACGAAGGCGCCTCACCTAAATCTCCGGTGACCCTCGCCACAGAGGCCTAGGTCACGGTTCCACTAAGGGATTTCCTTCGAGGCGGAAACCGGGCCTTACACAAAGGTTGAGGCACACATCCACAACTTAATTGGAGGCTCCCAACAAATCGTCACAAAGGCCTAGAATCCGTCTAGGGTTCCAAGAACCCAAGAGTAACAACTTTCTTGCTTTCACCTCCACGAATCACCGTGAAGAACTCAAACCGATGCACTAAATGCAATGGCAAGAACACCACAAAGATGCTCAAGTCCTTCTCTCTCAAATTCCAACAAAGCTACAAAAGCTATTGGGGGAATAAGAGAGGAAGAACAAAGGAATTCACAAAGAACACCAAGATCAAGATCTAGAGAGTTCCACTCACAAAGAGATGGATTTGATTGGTAGAAATGTAGATCTAGATCTCCTCTTCCTTTTCCCTCAAATGGATTCAAGAATCATTGGAGGAGTAGAGGGATGAGGCAAGCTCTCAAGGTCAACAATGGTGGAGAGCAAAAGGAGGAAGAAGAAGTGGGGAGAAAGAGGAGGAAGAAGGGCTTAAATAGGGGTCTCAGATTTCTGCCCGTTGGGGCCAAAATCGCGATAGGCCGGCAGTGCCGGCCTTGCGCCACCGGCAGTGCCGGGGTGCTCCCGGCGACAGTGCCGGGGTGTTCCCGGCGGCAGTTCCGGCCCCCCCAGTTTTTGCCCAAACACCCGATACGAAAACCTTAATAACTTTTGCATCCGGACTCCGATTTCGATGATCTTGGGCTCGTTGAAATCAAAAGAACGAGCTCTACAACAATATGCATAGAAACATCATAGTCCAGCAAAGTAGGATAGAAACAAATGGATAAAGGTTTTACCTATCTATAAACAACAAACCGGTAAAACCTCCAATCTTGAAAATGCAACAAGTTGCCCATGCAAAAACCATTTTCGATGAACTAGAGCTTGTCATGAGAATAAGCACAAGATCTAAAACATAACATGGATAAGATCCAAATAAAACCAAGAAAGATGATGAACCAAACTCGAAAACGCAACAAGTGATCTATGCGAAATCCTTTTTCGATGAACTAGAGCTTGTCATGAGAATAAGCACAAGCTCTAAAACATCACATGGATAAGGTCCAAATAACAACCAAGAAAGATGATGCAAGGATGAAAAGGTTTGAGCTCTCTCCGAACGATACGATCGAGTTACTCACTCGAGAGCCCTCTTGATGGTACGGCAACTAAACTATAAACCGGTCTCCAACTACACTATGAGACCGGTGAGAAAGAAACCCTATCAAGAGCAAACCTTATACTTGCGCATTCCACTTGAGCTCGATGACTACGATCTTGTCCTCAACAATATGGAACGCCTCTCTTGCTTGTGTTTTCTTGACGAAGTCTTGTGGATTGCTCCCCCATAATCCACCATGGGAGAGCTTCTTCTTCGGTGCATCTTCACATAACCATGACCACCATGTGGATTGCTCCCCCATAATCTACCATGGGAGAGCTTCTTCTTCGGCGCATCTTCACATATCCATGATCACCATATGGATGGCAAGACTCAAGCAAAGGACCTCTTCGAGATGGCTCATCTTGAACTTGCACTTCATTTCTCCATGGCAAGCTTCAAGCTTATGAACTCTCCGAGTTGGCTCATCTTGAACTTGCACTTCATTTCTTCATTCTTCATCATGTTGATGTCTTGAAGTAACTTGAGGGCTCACTTCATCTTCATCTTCAAGACATACTTGACACTTGATATCCTTCATCAAATTCTTCTTATTGCAACCTTGAAGCCAACATATGGTTCAAGAACTGCCTATGGACAACTCCTATAAATATAACTCAATGCAAACATTAGTCCATAGGGATTGTCATTAATTACCAAAACCACACATGGGGGCTCCATGCACTTTCAGCCTTGCATCTGAAGTAGGGGTCAAAGTCTCGGATGGCATACACAATTTGCAGAAATAGCTTTCTGCTCATCCTGAAACGACGCCTGAAAATAGTCTCACCGTGCAATGGATTGTCGGCGAAGTAGTCGGCGTACAACATGCAGTAGCCCTCCATTCGTTGTCTCAGCTTGCACTTCCAGCGACTTGGTGCCGACCCACCACGTCGACCAGTTGCTACCCCGGCGTACATGCTTGATAAACAACCGAGGATCATCATGTGCTCCTCGTCTTGGGCGGCGGCTGCCATCTCTTCTCGCATAAGCTCGACGAACATCTGCTCCTCCTCTTCGTCTGTGTCCATGGCCGGCGAGGCAAATGGACGAACACCTGACGGGCATGGTCGAGGCAACCCGAGCCGCGAACGACGAGGAGTAGGCTGTCATCGGAAAACAGGCCGGCGGAGGAGCAGCCAGAGGCCGTCGTCGAAAGGCGGCGGAATATAGGCAGGTGGGGAAGGAGGGACGGCGGAATCTGGGCAACAAGCCGGCGGGGTGGTGCCGGCGGCGAGAGAGACACGAGGGGTGGGGGAGATTTTGAGCGAGGTGGCGGTGGGGTTCGTGTGTCGAGTCGCCGATAGATCAGGTCCTTCCCCGCTTTTCACTCGTCCGGACTCCCCGATAGATCCCCGGGGGACCGGGGTTGGCGTGGGCTCGCCGGATGATGAAGGGCCAAATCCGAACGAAAACGAGGAACCGGGGGCGCGACTGGGCCGAATTTCGCCGTCCGGATGGAAAAAACGTCGCTCGGGGGCCTCGTCGGGGAGACGAGTGGGGATGCTCTAACTCTGTCGTCGCGCCTGGAAATACATCAACCGACCGCACGACTGATCGCTATCGTAAGTCAGTGGTAGCCTGTGTTGAAACCTGAAAGTGTACCGTTGTACCTGTAGTCCCTCGTCCTCTGTCGGACCGATTCCTACGCCGGGTATGCGTCTGCGCACGCCTCTGCTCGCCCACGATACCTCTTGTATTTAACCTGGCTCCCTTGAGCACAACTGTAATGCAATACAACATACAATTCTAGTCTCCTTCTTGGTATCAGAGCTTACGCTTAAAACCATGGCCGCAATCTCCTCCTCGTTGGCCCCAACCCCCTTTCTCTAATGTGCCCCCAATCAACCCCATCGACGAATCCCTCTTCACCCCTATCCAACAATGGCCACCCATGCCGCGTGCTCCACCCACTCCAGCCGCGGATGCCTTCAACCTCGGCGGCCTCGCAGATTCCCTTCCGTTGATCTCCACATCTCACTGTGGTTTCTGGCGACGCTGAGCGACGATCTCCATCGCCTGGTGCAGGGAACCGATGGCCGGGCGTGCACCACATGAACGCGCATGCACCGCCTCTTCCTCGACAAGGGCACCGCGTGCTACCTCTACCTCAGTAAGGCTTTCCATAATTGTCCGCGCAGTGATCTCTCCATCGACGATTATGCATGCAAGCTGCAGGGACTCGCGAATAACTTGGTCGCGATCGGCCGCCCCGTCTCCGACAACGACCTCACGGGCGCAATCAACGACGGCCTCGACAAATGCTTCAAGCTCCAGGGCGAACTGCTCAAGAACTCCGAGACGCTCCCCTCCTTCGTCGTCGCCTCACACGCCTGCAGCACTCCGAGCTCGACGATGACACCGAACAACTACAGAGCGCCTCTCAGGTCATGGTTGCCCATGGCGGCGACCGCGGGCAATCCAACGCCGGCGCCAGATAGCAGCCTCCCGGTGGTGCGCAGCCACGACCACCTGGATACGTTAGCCCCAACTACAATGGTAAAAACCCCATCCCAGGGTTCGTGCACCCTGGACGCGGCCGTGGCGGCGGCGCTCCCCCGCACCCTGGCGGCGACCCTGGCCGTGGGCGCGGTCAAACTGCTGGAGGGCGCGGGTACGGGGACAACTTCATGGGGCGCGGCGGTGGACAACAACCGTGGTATGGCTACTTTGCGCCTGCCACCAAGTTGATCCCACCTCGCGCCTAGATTCCTCCCAACACACATGGCGTGCTCGGCTCGCGTCCCCGCCCACCAACTCAGGCGTACCCTGTCATGAACTCCACTGCACCGGCGCCACCGACGGAACCTATGGCTCCTTCCGCACCAGAACAACCTACATCGTGGGACTACGCCACCATGTACCAGAATGTGCCAAGCTACGGATCTGCCTTCACGCCTCCGGTGGAGACTGCGTCATGGACTCCGGTGCCTCATCTCATGTCACCGGCAACCTAGGTACATTGATCTCGTCTCATTCCTCGTTAGATCCAAATTCACAACATATCATCGTTGGTAATGGATCTTGTCTTTCCATAGTCGCCACCGGCACCGCTGCACTCACCTCACGACCATTATACCTCAACAATGTTCTCGTTTCACCTCATATTGTTAAAAATCTCATTAGCACATATTGTTAAAAATCTCATTAGCACTCGTAAATTTTCGCGCGACAATTCTGTTTCTATTGAGTTTGATCTGTTTGGCTTCTTTGTGAAGGATTTGGCTACCCGACGTACCCTTCTGCGCTCCAATAGCTTGGGGGACTTGTACCCCTTCCACGGCGATCATGACGGCCAGCATCACTCCGCCCTCACCATCTTTGGCGATCTTTGCACCGGCAGCATGGACACCCTAGAAATGCAGCTCTTTCTCCCCTAGATTTCCTTTCCCCATGTAATAAAGATAGACCCAAATTTCGTTTTTGTGACTCATGTCAACTAGGCAAACAATCTCGCCTCCCTTTCTCTATGTCTCATTCCAGAGTTGTATCACCATTTGATTTAATACATTGTGGTTTATGGACATATCTCATCATTAGTTCTCTGGATATAAATATTATCTCATAATACTTGACGATTTTTCTCATTACTCCTAGGTCTTTCCTCTTCAAAACAAATCTGACACATGCTCCACACTACAAAACTTGTTCCTATACATCCAGACGCAATTTCACACCACCATTCGATGCATGCAGTGCGGTAATGGTGGTTAGTTCCTCACCACCGATCTGCGCCATTATTTTTCCTCACACGGCATTGCTCTGCGCCTCTCATGCCCGTATACCTCCCCTCAAAACGGTAGAGCTGAACACCTCATCAGAACCACAAACGATATAGTACGAACTTTACTTTTTCAAACCACCCTACCTCCCTCGTTTTGGGTAGAAGCTCTCTGCGACCATCTCCGCACTTTCGGATGCCTTTGCATCCCAAACGTAGCCTCCACCGCTCCCTACAAGCTCATGCCACGCGCTGTCCGCTGCATCTTCCTCGGCTACCCCCGGAACAGAAAGGCTACAGGTGCCTTGATCTCTCCACTCGCAAAGTTCATATATCCCGCCACATTGTTTTAGCCACATTGTTTTAACGAAACCATGTTTCCCTACTCAGCCACAAAACCAGCCACACCACCACCCAACACAGCCGATCCTAATGAATCCAGGGCAATCCTGTTATCACCAGATTTTGACCGAGTCAGAGGTGGGCCGCGATCGAGATTGACTTGAAGAATATATATAGAAGGAATACGTGAATCGGCCTTTTATACCAAGTTGGGCTTGTTTGCCCATGTATCTGTAACATATTAGATCGCATCTTAGTTTAGAAGTTAGAATCTTACTCGTGCACGGTTTGGTGCACGCCCGCGATTAGAAAGTCCCCTGGACTATAAATATGTATCTAGGGTTTATGGAATAAACAACAACCAACGTTCAACCACAAACAAATCTCGGCGCATCGCCAACTCCTTCGTCTCGAGGGTTTCTCCGGTAAGCACCATGCTGCCTAGATCGCATCTTGCGATCTAGGCAGCACAAGCCTGCCCACGTTGTTCATGCGTTGCTCGTACGGAAGCCTTTTTGATGGCGAGCAACGTAGTTATCTTAGATGTGTTAGGGTTAGCATTGTTCTTCGAATTACATGCTTTCGTTATGCGACCCTTGCACATCTAGCCGCCCTACACCTATCTTAGGTGTAGGGGCGGCACCCGCTTGATCATAGTTTAGTAGATCTGATCCGTTACGGTTGCTCCTTGTTCATCAAGGATTAGTTTAACATCCGCAATAGTTAGGCCTTACAAAGGGTTGGAGGATCCAGCGGCGTGTAGGGTGGCGTTTGCTAGCCCTAGAAAGGATGTTCCGGGGATCAACCTCGTGTTGGTTTTTAGGCCCTGTCTAGGATCGGCTACTACGGTCACCGTGCGCGAGCGCGAGGCCCAATCGTGAGTAGGATGATCCGATTATGCGGTGAAAACCCTAAATCGTCGTAGATCTAATTAGCTTTATCTTGATCAAGCAGGACCACCATATATTCGGGCACCTCGTCCGAATCATGGGTGGATCGGCTCTTTGAGCCGATTCACGGGATAACCCGAGAGCCGATCGAGGCTCGTATTTAATGTTTACGTGTATGCCATGCGAGGAAACTAAGCGAGGCATCATCCACACCTTCCCGACCAGGTATAGGTCAGGTGGCACGCCCTTGCGATAGCATCGGCGCGTGCGACCGGGAGGCTTGCGGGCCGTCGCTCCGAGGGACCGGGGCCAGCCCGCAGCCCTAGTTGTTCCCGGCTCTACCGTGTTGACCGTCTCGCGCCGCCGGGGGTTTCGACGTCAACACATTCTCGGCACGCCCGGTGGGACTACCTTCGACATCCACAACATCGCCATCTACATCCGAGATGGCGGAAGACACTCCGGTCACGTACGAGGATCCGCTCGATGAACTCAAGAAGAAACATGACGAGATCAAGGCAACCCTCGAAGCCGAACTCATCGGCTCTTTCCACCGAACCCGCTCCCATGGCGTCGGGTGGAAGGGTTTCACACCCGAAGGCGCACTCGATGGAGTGGACCTGTCCGCCCCGTCGAAGAACGCACCGGTGCCGCTGCGGCAGAAATCAACTACATGGTGGCTCATTCGCTGCACCGCTACTCGAGAGCCTGGTGAACACTTTGGAGCGTGTCGCTCCGCGCGTCGTCCAGGAAATCATGAGCCACCGGTATTCTCCGTCGGGACCAGCTGCGGGGACTTTCAAGGGAGAGATGCCACTCCGGCCCCGCCCGTTCGCATGGGCAGCACCTGAGCCGCCGAACTCATCGGCATACGTCGTCTACAAGATTGGTGGTGATCCTGGTGACTACCAATTCCTACCTGAGGCGCCCAAGGAGATCCCGCACGGATACGCGTGCGCATACGTACCGGACTGCAACACCTGGGCACTCTCGAACCAGGCTGCAATATCAGGGGCCTCTGGAACGGCAGGAGGAACGTCAGGAGCCGATCTTGAGAAGCAAACGTGGCTAGCTAAGTACGCCACTCCGACAAACCTCCACAGCCCAGCTCCTGCAGTTGGCTTAGAACCGGAAAAGCAAGCATGGCTGGTTAAGTATGCCACCCCGGCGAATCTTCAGGGTTCGACACCTTCGACCATCACGGCGGATCAGATTTGTGCAATCTCGAAAGATCGGTTCGGCATGATGCCGAAAAGGAAGACGTTCGGCTACACCAAGCCGTACCCCAACGACTACGAACTGATCCCGCTACCACCCAAATATCGGCTCCCGGACTTCACAAAGTTTAGTGGATCAGATGGTTCCAGCTCCATCGAGCATGTGAGCCGGTATTTGGCACAGCTGGGCACGATCTCGAAGCATCGGACGAGTTGCGTGTGAGGTTCTTCGCACGATCCCTCACGAGATCGGCTTTCGGGTGGTACACATCGCTGCCACCGAACTCCATCCGGACTTGGAAGCGGTTGGAAGAGCAGTTCCATGAGCGAGTATCACTCGGAGGCTTCCGATGTTGGTATTGCCGATCTAGCGCAAGTACGACGTAGCGCGGGAAACAGGTGTCGGAATACGTCCGGCGCTTCGGGACCGTTAGGAACCGATGCTTTTCGGCTCATATAAGTGAAAAGAAGCGAGTCGAGTTGGCGGTGGTGGGTCTCTCATCATCGATTAAAGACGTGGCCTCCCAAGCGGACTACCCTTCGTTGGCGCACATGGTGCGAGCTGTCAGCATATGAGCAGCGCCACCCGGATGTTTACCATGACAAATTCAAGCGTGCGGTGACCTCGGTTGAGGCAGACGAGGATGAAGGTGCTGCGGGAGATCGAGAGGTAGCAGTGGCTGAATGGACTCGAGCGACAGGCCCCGTGACCTGCAAATGGGTAAAGCCACAAGGCCCTCCAAAAGGGTTCGACTTCGACATGACCAAGACGGAGCAGATTTTTGATCTCTTACTCACGGAGAAGCATATAAAGGTACCCGAAGGCCACAAGTTCCCCACGGTGCAAGAGCTGAACGGAAAGCCATACTGCAAGTGGCATAACACGTTCACCCACACCACCAACGACTGCAGGGTGTGGCGGCAGCAGATCCAAATGGCGATAGAAAACGGACGGTTAATTTTCAACCAGTACGCCATGAAGGTCGACACACACCCCTTCCCCGCCGTGAATATGGTGGAGTATACTTACCATGGAGGGTGCCAGCCGGATTTCTCGTGCAGTATCAACATGGTAGGATCTGGACACCATGCTGGCAAGGATGGAGATGAGGGCAGCTGCTCTCATAGCAAAGATACAGAGGAAGCCGCTCCACGCGATCGGCTCCGCCAAGATGGCAAGTGCTACGTAACAGAGGGAGAAGTGAAGAACATAAGATATCAGCGACCTCTCTCTGATCACCTCCTCAACAAGTATGTGAGTCAGTATGACCAACGCCGACGGTCCGGCGATGATGATGAAAGAGATCGTCTGGCTAGAGAAGCCAGAAGACATCGTCGGCGTAATCGCGATGAGGAGGAGCACGAGCGTTGTGCCAAGGAAAAGGCAAGGGAGCGAGACGATGAGGACAGGCACTGGGATTGTCCCTTCTTCAGACACTGTTGGGACTCAGGAATGAGCCGATTGCCAACAATCGGCAATTGCCCAGAATGCAACCGGAAGAAGAAGGAGGCAGCCAACGTGTCTGTATTCAAGCGCCTAGGGCCTCTCCCGCCACAAAGCAAACGCGCTGAGTCCCCTCGATGGGAAGATGTCGAGGATTCAGAAAACGAGGGACAAGAAGAAGAAGAAGACAGGTACCACCGGCCAAGGTGGTGCCCTGATGGACTCAGCCCGTTCTCGAAACGCGAGGTTCAGCGATTGCGCGGCCTGGAGGAAGCCGAGAGGTTATACTTGCATACATTGAGGAAGGCAAGGCCCGATCCGGCTGCGAAGATTCAGCGAGCCCTGGATGAAGAGGGTCGTCCACGGAAAATGGAGTGGCGCCCCAAGCAAAGGAAAGCCGATGATGAAACATCGGCTGGCACAAACATGGTGCTCGTTCTTCCGACGAAGCTTAGTGCTCCACGATTATATGATGCACTCAAGGTGGACGACAGCAAGCGCACCAACATGATAAAATCAGAGATTGAGCTGGTTTTATCTACCGGCCTGAACGCGTAGCAAGAGCACGTCAATGAGCAAACGTGGCGAGGCTGATCCTTGTGATCGGCCCCAAAAAATTTATAAAGGGACATTACAAAACCTTCACCGAGCAAGCAACGTGGAGGCCGATTCAGCAATCGGCCAAAATTATCCTCACCATCCATTCACGCTTCGGGTTCAACATGTTATCCAACGGAGCCGATACCATCAATTCTCTTGACGAGAATCGGCTCTGGGGGCACCTAGTGGATAAAACACGAGGATATGCAGTAGAAGTATCTCATCCTTTGGTGATGGGTGTTGGAGTGTGGGGGCCGATGCATAAGTCGGCCGTAAAAAAAAAATCAAAAAATTCGAAAACTTTTGAGCACAGCCGATGCAGCAGACATCGACTTAAGGATGTGAAAGCCGATGCATGGCCATCGACAGGAATAACTGGTACGTTCAGAGGGTCAATGGAGCACGAAGGAAGATTTTAATGGAAGAACTCCTCAATGGAGTAGTTTAAGGGCTCGGATCCTCTCTTCAAAAGCAATACCAAGAGCAGCCTGGACGTGCAGATCAGGTCAAGGATGGATTGCCTCAGATCCACCGAAGGAAGGGAGCCGATCTAATCAACAAGGCGCAAGGAGTAGACTGAAAAGCTCGGGGGGCAGCTCACCCTGGAGGTTCTCTGCCCTGGGGAGCCGATTTTGTTGGAATCGGCTGTCACTGCATCATGACCTTCTCAGGGAGGAACTGGGAAGGAAAAGCCGTCGTCTTGTACGAGGTTTGGACCGTGCTGGTGCTGCAAGAAAAGGAAGAAACTGGTTTCTCAAATTAGCCGATGAACAGTCATCGGCTCGCGGGATCACAAAACACCACGGTCAAGAAAAACAATAATAGTCCGATTCGTTGCTATCGGTCTTGGTGTGGCAAGCGGAAGGATGGAAATTGGATTAATGAAAGGAGAAATTGAAAGAACAATTCTCATTAATTCAAAGGAGCGGCTTTACAAGAAGAGCCGATGGCTCTCAAAAGAGGGATCCGGTGCCTAGTGCACTGCTACGCTAGTCCTACTCTACTAGTCGTCGCTGTCCTCATCATCGCCGTCGTCGAGGTCGTCGGCGCTGCTCCCGGAAGCTCCTCGCCGTTGCTGCCCCAGCCGTCGGCTGGAGCTTCCTCCTCCTCCTCGTCATCATCATCATCCTCGCTATCCGCCCAGCTGCGGAAGCGCTTCGTTGGAGGATACCCAGCGGAGGAGGAGGAATCATCTTCCTCCTCCTCATCTTCTTCTTCCTCGTCGTCATCGTCGTCCTCGCTGTCCGCCCACACGCGGGAGCGCTTCTTCGGAGGAAGCTTGGCGGAGGGGGAGGCCTTGGTCCTCTCTGTTGTGAAGTGTACAAGTAGATTGCCTAGCCCTTTCCATCAGTTCGGACTTTTGGTTCAAGTGGCTAGTGCATGAAGCTTAACATGGTATCAGAGCCCTAGGTCTCAAGTTCAAATCCTGGCTTTCACGTGGTTTTCGCAATTAAGCCTAAAAATTGTTGTTGCCCCCCTCTTTAGCCACCGCTGATGCTCTGTTTCGGTGTGCTCTTCTTCTTTCACGTGTTGACTTTCTCTTCTCCCGTCACACGCGAGTGGGGGTGTTGTGAAGTGTACAAGTAGATTGCCTAGCCCTTTCCATCAGTTCGGACTTTTGGTTCAAGTGGCTAGTGCATGAAGCTTAACACTCTCCGCTTCTCCTCCTTTCTTCTCCTTGTCAGAGGAGATGGAGTTCGCCCCGGAGCAGGGATCGTCCTCTTCCTTGTTCTTCGGCGACGGTTGGAGAGAGAGGCCTGAAGCGGAGGAGGAAGAGGAAGACATGGCTGCAGGGGAGGAGGGTTTTTTGGTTTGGTGAACAGAGCAGAGCAAGGGGATGGAGTGGTGAACCGTTTGGCACAGATAAATAAAGGGAGTGTAGTGGAGATTTAATGCCATGACGGTTCTCGAGGTGTGATGCTGAAATTGTCAATTCATACAGAGAAGCCCAGGAGGCGAGGCGTAATGATGGAAGATTCTCGCGGCTAGCTCGCTCTGCCACGACATGACCCGACGAAAGAAGAGCATAATGATTTTGGAAATGTCATTTCCAAAACCAGGGGGGCATGTGTTATCACCAGATTTTGACCGAGTCAGAGGTGGGCCGCGATCGAGATTGACTTGAAGAATATATATAGAAGGAATACGTGAATCGGCCTTTTATACCAAGTTGGGCTTGTTTGCCCATGTATCTGTAACATATTAGATCGCATCTTAGTTTAGAAGTTAGAATCTTACTCGTGCACGGTTTGGTGCACGCCCGCATTAGAAAGTCCCCTGGACTATAAATATGTATCTAGGGTTTATGGAATAAACAACAACCAACGTTCAACCACAAACAAATCTCGGCGCATCGCCAACTCCTTCGTCTCGAGGGTTTCTCCGGTAAGCACCATGCTTGCCTAGATCGCATCTTGCGATCTAGGCAGCACAAGCCTGCCCACGTTGTTCATGCGTTGCTCGTATCGAAGCCTTTTTGATGGCGAGCAATGTAGTTATCTTAGATGTGTTAGGGTTAGCATTGTTCTTCGAATTACATGCTTTCGTTATGCGACCCTTGCACATCTAGCCGCCCTTACACCTATCTTAGGTGTAGGGGCGGCACCCCGCTTGATCATAGTTTAGTAGATCTGATCCGTTACGGTTGCTCCTTGTTCATCAAGGATTAGTTTAACATCCGCAATAGTTAGGCCTTACAAAGGGTTGGAGGATCCAGCGGCGTGTAGGGTGGCGTTTGCTAGCCCTAGAAAGGATGTTCCGGGGATCAACCTCGTGTTGGTTTTTAGGCCCTGTCTAGGATCGGCTTACGGTCACCGTGCGCGAGCGCGAGGCCCAATCGTGAGTAGGATGATCCGATTATGCGGTGAAAACCCTAAATCGTCGTAGATCTAATTAGCTTTATCTTGATCAAGCAGGACCACCATATATTCGGGCACCTCGTCCGAATCATGGGTGGAACCTGAGAGCCGATCGAGGCTCGTATTTAATGTTTACGTGTATGCCATGCAGGAAACTAAGCGAGGCATCATCCACACCTTCCCCGACCAGGTATAGGTCAGGTGGCACGCCCTTGCGATAGCATCGGCGCGTGCGACCAGGAGGCTTTGCGGGCCATCGCTCTGAGGGACTGGGGCCAGCCGCAGCCCTAGTTGTTCCCGGCTCTACCGTGTTGACCGTCTCTGCCCGCCAGGGGGTTTCTGACGTCAACAAATCCCCACCGGGATCACCGCCACATCATTGCCAATCATTGGTTCCCGTCCCGCGCTCCCGACGCGCCCACCAGCCTCTCCTGACATGCCACATCGCGCTCCTGGCCCACCACCTCCCACGCTTGCTCCCGCCGATCCGACCGCCGAACCCTCGCCTGGCCCACACCTGCCACCACCACCCCACCTGCTCCCGCAGATCCGTCCACGCCTCCACCTGCCTGACTGGTTAGCCGCTTGATCCACTTCCAGCGAAGTAACCCAAGATCATATCTCAGGCTCCAGGGGGATACGTACGCCCATCGTTTTCCTTTTCTTTGAGTATTCAGAACACTGCCCTCTGTTTCAGTTTCAGTTCAGTTTCAGGATAACTTGCAATCGGCTTCTCGTGTTTAAAAACATGAGCACCCCATCTTCTAACATGAACACGCAGCAACACCACTGCCCCTTTTCCACTTTTGTCGGAAAAAACTGAAATAATTAATTAAATGATTTTCTACATAATCAAAACTTGCAAATTTCATAACTCCTTTTCTACAAATGTAAATGCAAGAAATAATATATCATTTTCGATCAGAAAATGCGAGGAATCCAAATATAAATTGCCATGCATCATGGATCACTTCTCTGTCCCGGCCAAATTGATTTACCACTTGAACTAAATGTTATGTGAGAGCATTTCGTGTGTTCTTGCTATTTAAATGCCCCGCTTAATTTTGCTAAGCATAAACCCGCTTGCACATTACATGCCATGCATCATATTATTGCATTTCAGTATCTTGTAATGATTGCGCACTTGCAGTTCTTGTATATGTGTTTGTTTCTTCCCGATAGACAGGGACGGAGCCAGCAGGGGGCTGGCTGGGGCCATGGCCCCCCTCATGATGGAAATTTTTCTGAAAATGCCCTTGTTAATATGATGATTTGACCTGCAGTTTTACCTAATTTAGCTATATGGCCCCTCCAAGAATTTTTACATGTAATTGGCCCCCCTTATATCACTTTTCTGGCTCCGTCCCTGCCGATAGACGCTGGTTTCGAGAAGAGCGAGCCAGAGTATGACTACTAAACTACCCTTCGAAGGATTGTCTCAGTACGTAAGTGCAGCATAATAGGGGTTACTGAAGCCTCTCCTCTGAACCTCTACCCTCGCCGTGATAACAGGGAAGAGGGCGAGTTCCAGCCTCCTCCCGCTGCCTAATGATGGCTACGTCCTTGAATTTCTCCTTCTTAATACATAACACGCAGCTCTCCTGCATGATTCTCGATGAAAAAACCAACAAAAAACAGGGGACATGTGCTCGCTCATCTAGGCCCCCGGGACAAACACACACAATGGATAAAAAAGATAAGGTGCAATCCACATTACGGACCAACATGGACATAAGAAGTCACTCGCCAGTACGCGGCGAGGAACAGGCAGAGAGAGACACCTATCACGCAGCGAGAGACAAAAAGAATGGCTTGTGCTATTAGTAAAAGAAGCTAAACAAAAAAAAATCGAATTGCGGAGCTCCAAGCTCCCAATTTCATTTAAATGAGACCAAAATGTCAGAGTTATAGCTACATCCACTTTTTTTCTAGAACCTTCCAGTACCTACACTTTGGAGCTATATCGTCTCCTAATAGTGATAATGTTCTTCTAAACCTGCATAGAAGGCACAATTCTTTGGAACTATACCGAATTGCGGGAATTGCCCCCTTTGCAACAGGGTGTTAGAATCGGTGGATCACCTCTTTGTAAATTGTAGGTATACCATCAAGCTTTGAGGTTTCATAGTATCTTCGTGAACCATGGTGTTTATCTTACATGTATAACGTTAGCTGAAGTGATGGCCGCCGGCGGCGTTGAGCTTGTGAAGAAGAACACGATTATTATTTTTTGCGCTATGGCAGTTGTGGTGGCCCTGTTGATGGCCACACAAGCAGCGGCAACGGCGGGCAACTGAGGCGCAACATGCCGACTCTTTTTACAGCTTCGTGTCGTGTCATTATTAGTCATAGTATATCTCTAAACCATGGTGTTCATACCTTACATGTATGAAGTCAGCTTAAGCGATGACCAGCGGCGGTTTTGAGCTTGTGAAGAAGATCAAGATTATTATTTTCTGCGCTCTGGCAGTCGTGGTGGCCCTACTGATGGCCACACAAGCAGCGGCAACAGAGGCCAACCGAGGCGCAGCACGCCGACTCCTGTAGATCTGGAAGTGCCAGTATCCCAACTGCAACTGTCATACTTGCTTGATACGGGCCAAAAAAGACGCCTGCACCGGACATCAAATGAGGGGGCACGAGGGGAGATGCTCTAACATCCGAGCCAAGCTGGACTTGTAGGAAGCTACGTGAGGAATATCGTTGGCCATGTTCTGAGAACTTCGCTACTATGCTCTCATCAGCTAAATAGTCTTTTAAGATCTCCTAAATTTCTCTATCTCTCCTCTTTAAATAGGAAAACCAGTTCCTAAAAAAGTTCTTACGGTAATGATCAGAAAACCCTTGAAAGCGATAATGTGCATCTAGTGGCCTTTGTCACACACATAAATTGTTTTCGCTGTTGGGAATTTCTTAACAATATATATTTATTTATTGGAAAGTATAAAAAGTACTATTCATTGGCACTTCATAGACTACCCCGTATCCATAAATGTAACACCACCTCCCCTTGGTGTACTATCGGGGGAGTTAGAGGGAGTACGACTTCACTGAGGGGTGAGTATAGTAGCATTGCTCGGGTCCATGTTTGTCACCAACAAGCGATAATGTTTGTCAAATACACTTGTTAGAAGTCTAGCAGATGACAAGGCAAACCGCCTAGGGAGAGTGGCACTATATTGCGGTTTCAGAACATCTATATTGACCCAACTCGCGAGGTGCCGATCCTCATGATGTCGTTGTGGTGGAACAACAGATGCCATGGGTAGGCTTAAGTTCGGGGCCGGATATACGCTTGAGAGGGAAGGAACACGCAAGGTGGTGAACTGGATTCAAGAACTTAGCCAAAACGGCCAGAGGTTGAAGACGTACGGCTTACAGGCCTGAGTCTAATTGCTAACTGCTCGAACCTCTCGCACAGGGGTGCCCCTCCTCTCCTTATATAGTGGAGAGGAGGCTTACAGGGGAAGAAACCCTAGGGGTATCTTTGGTGACCTAAGCTACTTTATAAAGCTTTTTTTGCTCCAGAAATGACGTTTTTGTCTTTAATCAGAGAGCTAATGACCTCCTCCGGTATCTTTATTGTCAGCTTCTCCTTTGTCGTCAGGGCTTCGATTAAAGCTGAAGTGCTTCGCTCATCTTATCATTTAGTTCTTGAGGGAATCTTTGACTAGGGTGCTGACGTGCTACAGTTGAGCCTATATGCCGGATCTCCGGTATCTTTACCTATGAGCTCTGGCTTCTTTGCCTTTATACCTCAATCTCTTCTGTTTTTCGTACTCCGGCATACCCCTCCTGGTATACCGGACTGTACCAACTTAGCCTCGCTAAGCTTAAATCTCAGGATCCGGATTAATCTTTAATCCGGTATACAAATGGTTTATCATGGCATATTTGCCATAGTCTTGACCTACCGGGGGTCATCCCCCAATATTAGTCCCCGAAGCTGGTCCGGCTGATTCATCCGATGGACCACGCCAAGTTTCTATTCCGAACGCACCGCAAACCACCGTGGGAGAGTGGCACTATATTGCGGTTTCAGAACATCTATATTGACCCAACTCGCGAGGTGCGGATCCTCATGACTCGACCATCGACCTTTGACCCTCGGATCCATATGAAACCCTGATAGAGTGTCATGCCAATAATTCAATTTGAACTCAAGAAACTTCTATAAACTATTTGACATAATGATAAACGAGAAACCTCTATTAAGATACCTTTTAGAACATACACATTAGATATCTTATTTATGGCCATAAAATTATGATTCAATAGCCAAAAAAAATTACATGAGGCGTGCATTTTTTCATTTTCACATTTACTGACGTCTGGTTCCAAGATATTATTAAGGACCAGTGTCTATGAAAGATACACCTAACGATAATTTTGGTTACATTCAATTTTCCTTGCAACATAAATGTATCCTCAAAAAACCTACAATTAAAATTGTGACACTTTGTATGTTGTTAAGTATGCTAACGTAGTAATATGGAAAATATGGAAAAATATAATCGTTAAGAGTGTAGTAAGATTAAAATATGTTAGAATGAAGTATAAAAGTTCAAAGTTTAAAGTTCAACTCTGCCGACCTCTGCCACCGGTATGGTTGCACAGGTGGGGACCCACCGGTGGCCATTAGTTCCGGGTGAAATGGAGGTCGATGGGCAACTGAGAATATATTAGTTCGAAATGCACGATTCAAGTGTCCGGCGACGTTGGATGTGGAAGAAAACCCAGGCCAGGTAGGCCATTCAGATGGGCTTGGTCAAGTAAGGCCGGGCTATATCCCATTTGTGTATCACTGCATGGGGGTTAACCGTGTTGTATGGGAAAAAAAACTTAACCGTGTGCAACTATCACCACTGGATTAGCATTAATAATATGGAAAGTTGCACCGACTGTCACTTGTATTATCGTGAAATCTTTACTGATGTACAATGCACGCATGGCTAGAGGTGGACGACACATGGCTAGAGGGAGGTGAAGTCACCCACGCTCGAGGATTGCAACACCAGCCAGCCGTTCTGCCCTCTTTGCAGTCAAGAACCTCAAACGGCACAGTATATCATGATCATTTGTCAGCATGAAAGAGAAACATGGCATTCTACAGTAGCAACTGAAGATCAGGAATGGTGGACTTTGGTGTGTGCCTCGATCCCCAAATAAAAATAAAGGCTAACACTCAACATGCTGATGACACGGAGATTTCGACACCTCTGAATTGAGCGTAAAGGCAGGGTCTTCGGCAACGTTGCACGCCCATCTAGTGTGGTGAGCAGGCAAATCAAAGAGGAGTCGCAACTCTTCGAGAAGACATGCAGTAGAAGCGGGAACTGAGAGAATGATCACCTAGCGTAGTCTTTTATTTTTTTGTGCATATTAGGCGAGAAGGCTTGAGATGAGATCGACTTTGAATTAATGAAGAAATCAATTGGCTAGGAAAAATACATTACAACAAGGTTACCAGCCACGGATGAAAGCGTAGATAGCAACACAAGGACACAGAAGATGCAAGCAAAACTACACTACCAAGTTCGTTTCCATCCGTCGAGGGCTTATGTCTTTTGTTGCGCGAGAGCATCATTGAGATTATCCACAACAGTCCTCATTCGCACCGCAAGCTGATGCCACCGAGATTATCCACAAGCAACTATTCACCACCAAATTTTTCTACACGGCACTGCGTCGGTTATCAGTTTTGTTGCACGCATCAGATTTTTTTGACCGCTCGTCATGTCGGTTGTATTTCCACATGAGTATTCTGATATTTAAAGTACAACGGGCAAAAGCCAAATTCCTAGAATAAATTCTCGTATGGAGAGAATCTTGATTAAACCTGCTCCGATAGCCTCTTGAGTTTACTCATGTCAATGCAATTGTTTCCCTTCGCTCCTTTTTTTCCCGTACTGCTGTCAATGGAGCTCGATAGCCACAACTCGATGTGTTTCATTTGCCTCGCTTGCCACAAGCGACCCATCTGGCCGTCTGCTCTTTGTTTTTTTGTTTTTCTTCTGACGATTCGGTTTGCTGCTTCTGGCTGCCCGTGCCCTGCTGCTACTTTTAAGTTTTAACGGCCATGAAGGACTCCGCCGGTGGACACGAACACGGCCAGCAGTCCTGGGCTGGTCCCTTTTGTTTGCAAACAAACTCGGCAGGTCCTCCCGGTTTACACTTCGACTTGACGCCGGGCTGCCCGAGCAAGCCTTCCTCGAGTTCTCCCTGACCCTTCTTTTTAGGGCTCGTGCGAGAGAATTTTTTGTGCCAAAACGACCTGAGCCTAGACTGGAATTGTAGCGAGATGCTGTTTGTAACACCATCCATCCACCTATTTTAATTTACTAGGAAATTTGCCCGTGCGTTGCGACGGGTGAATCCACCGATCTCGTCTCCACCGTTGATGACCTAGAGATGAAGTCTAGAAATCTTTTTTTGTGTCACCTCCGCCTATGGCATCTACAATGCTGGTGCTCCCCTAACCCTAATAATTACACACAATGAGCGCGCGTCGGGTTCCTCCGTCTCATTGCTGGAGAGACAGATGCGGGAGCAATACACATGAGCTAAGAAAAATAGTAAAAATGCAATTAAGCTAGCATGCATAGTAAAAATATGAGAACATTGGAACATTTTGGCCGATTAAAATAAGCTCTAAAGCAAGGTCATTAAAACAACTTATATTGTTAATTATGCCAGCAGAACCTACATGACAAGAAGATTAAAAAGTAGCACCTTATCTATATCTCTACGTGTGTAAATGACCTGATAAATCCGGATGATATTGGGGTGGATGAAAAAGCTCAATCACCAGTCTTGATTTCTCTCTTTGCTGGAAGAGAAGATATAAGAAACACAAATACGATGAGCCATCTATCTATCTATTCTATTTATTATATACTAAAACCAAAATACAGATGTTTAATAGAGACACCACGTTAATCCACATATACTGAAATTATATGATTCATAGATCTTAATTATAACGGTTAAGATTTAAAGTTAGAAAAAGTTACGTAAAATATAATAGTACAACCTGACACGTAGATGCAATAAGTGGCACATAATGGAATACTTCCCAGGTGGAACAAACGCCATGTACTGGCCCATAGTCGTTGGCTATTAGAACCATAATCAAAATAAAAATAAAAAACTAACGTGAAAAAAAAACTCAAAACAAGAGTCCGGTCGCCGGTTGCCATCCGTTTTTTTTTTTTTTTTTGACAGTGGCCGGTTGCCATCCGTTAGTTTGCTGATGAAGTTTAATGTTGCACGTTTCAGACTTTCAGTTGGCCGGTTCTATTTTTTTATTTGTACCGAGTCAAACTAACGTTCCACATAGCCATGCATGAAAAACTAAAAATGCCATCCACTTAAAGCACTGTTGTAGAATATTAATAAAATATTAGGTGGACTTAATTGAATCTGTACGTTCAATTTTGCCATGGCTAACACACATGTGTACTACTCCTTTTTTTTCAAAAATAAGTACCGTACTTTGTCTAAAAATGAATATATCTAGACCTATTTTAGTTATAGATCTATCCGTATCTAGATAAAGTTGTGGCTCTTATTTTAAAACAGATGGATTACCTATTAATAATTAAGACATCTTTAATTTTGAAGATTAAACAATATAAGAATAGTAAAACCCAAGAGTGTAGTTCATGGAATTTTCCAGAACTGTATTTGTACAAACAAAAGATTAATTTTGAGAGTATCAAACGAGATGGAAAGTTTTTTTTTAACAAAATTAGAGAAGGTCAATCCTTAAAAAACAAACTCCAATGCTCGCTAAAAATATAACGAAAATCCTAAGAAACAATAGTCGCTAACAAAAGAAGGCCACTACCGATTCCACATGATAGGAGCAAAGTAGCGACATGATTAGAGCATCTCCAGCCGTTGGGACTCCCCAGGCCAAAATCTGGCGCTTGGGGAGGCCTATTTTCCTAGCGGCGAGCCCATGATGAATAAAAATTTTGGACAAATAACGGTGAATTCAAACAAAACAAGACGAAATTTGTTCAAACAAAGGCGAAATTTAAAGATATTTAACATATATAGGCATACATATATAGGCAGAATTTGTAATATATTTGAATTCGGCCACAGGGAAACAAAAACTAAATTTAATAACGGCGATCTACATGCCGAAATGGTGGTAGAAGACCGTGTAGTCGCCGCCGTCGTCGTCGTCGCTCGAGTTGCCAGTGTCCTCGGGCGGTGGCGCCTCGTACCAACGGCTTGAACCCTGGCCAGGGTCGCCGCGTGGCGGCGTCGGCCGGTAGAGCTTGTCGTCGCTGCTCTCCTCGAGCTTGATTAGCGGCACGGGCGCGGAAGACGATGCGATGAGGACGACGATCGGCCTTTCTCGCCGACAAGTCGGGGCCACCAGCCGTGCGGGAAGTTTTCTCGGCGTTTCCCGCGCTTTCGTTTCCTCCGGACTCCTCGAGCGCTCCCCGGGAGTCCGGGGATAACCTAGGCTCCCCGGATGGATGAAAGCCCAAATCTGGACGAAAACGAGGATCCGGGGGCGCGACTGGGCCCTTTTCGTCCATCCGGATGAAAAAAAGGCATCCTGGGGGTCTTCCCGGTGAGACGGCTGGAGATGCTCTTATACATTAGAAGGTAACAATTGAGAAATCATAAATTTTAATGCCATAACTAAACTACACTGGGAATATTATTAGTGCCTCTCTCACATCTCTAAGCCTTAAAAGTGAAGGATACATGACAAAGATTTAAATGAGTTCTTTTATGGAAAGGGAAATGACAAAGAGGAGGTTCAACCCGCGAGGTGAATTCGGGAGTCAAAGAAGCAACTGAGTTGCTCCATGAAAGATTGTTATGGTCATGCATTTCACGTTACAAAGGAAAAAACTTAAAAAATTCCACACTAACATAAATCAAAACGATATCCTTAGAAACTCCAATGATGAAAGAGAGATCCTACACGCTGATTTTTATTTAAAAATAGAGAAAAATTTAACTATCCATATAAGAATCTGCACATTAAATTTTTCCATGGCTAACACACATGTGTACTACTCCTTTTTTCAAAAATAAGTACCGTAATTTGTCTAAAAATGAATATATCTAGACGTATTTTGGTTATAGATCTATCCGTATCTAGATAAAGTTGTGGCTCTTATTTTAAAACAGAGCGATTACCTATTAATAATTAAAATATACTTTAAAATTAAAATATCGTAGAAAAGCACACTATGGTAGAGAAAAGATAGAAATAGCAGAAGTTCTCTCAAAAGCAAAACATTTGATCATCAATCTACAAGATTTTCATTTTTAGTAGGAAAGAAATAATAGATATTCATAATTATAAAAAACATACAATCATAGAAAATACATTTTCTACATAGGTGATACTTATTTAGTAGGATTTTTGGCTATAAATGTATTATTCACCATGCCATACTGTAAACGGAAAAACTCAGTAAACGTATTTTCATGATAATTTTGACATGATAATTTTGACAGTAGATCGATATGATTCTCTTCTCTCTAACAAAATAAAGATGATGCCCTCGCATTTGCGAGGGCCACCATGCTAATTCAGCCTATAAAAATAATATTACCAACTAAAGGTACAACGGAATGATCTTCCTCTTTAGCTTTCTTTTTTTCGATAAAGATCAACACTGAATGTATCCTTCAGCTTAAAAAAACTGAATGTACCCCAGACTGTTGTACCCAGATTGTTGTTCTTTTAACACATCAGAATGCCCGTCACGAGGGAAAATCAATCAATGATCCATGGGCAGTGCCGAAGAAAAACTGAGAGCAAACAAGCCCAAACAAACCCAAACAATCAACGCTACAGGAGTACACACTCGTCCGCCACCACTGGCCACTCCCGCCACACCCTGTCGCTCGCCCCTCTCGGCCGAGTTCAGCACGGCAGTTCATCGGAAACCAACAGGCGCGCGTGGGCAGAGTCCGCTCGACTGCGCGCACAGACCGGAGATCCTGACCTGCTACCAGCCGGAGGCCGTCCTGGACAGGTCCGCGGCACCGTCGTCCGCCTCCTCACGCAGTCACGCCCGGCGTTGTCCGCCTCACGCCAGACGTCGTCCTCTTGTCTGAACTTTAGCACCCGTCGGCCGTCGCCAGCTTCAGTCCCTCCTTGTCTTGGGCATGACGAGCAGGCGGCGGCGTGGCCTACCTGAGTACCTGTCGTCCTCATCTTCTCCGTAGTAGTTGTAGCACTCGTTGTTGCTTGCTAAAGGCTAGCCGCCGGCGACGTGGCCTCATCGAGCAGATCGACGTCGTACTTTTCCTTCCCCAATCCCTACTCTTTCTCGTCTTCGCTGCCACCGGCCAGGCGTCTGATCGATCACGGCGTGGACGTGGCCTGTCCAATCCCTACTCTTTCTCGTCCTGGCTGCGGTCGGTCGGGTGTCTGATCAATCAGGGCGTGGTTACTTATATGATGCCAGTATGGATCGTGTTCCTGATGGACTCTGCTTTCGCGTGTGGCCTGAACCTACCATGATTAGTTTAGATAGTATCTAGCGTGTTAGAGCAAGAGTCTACTGCCGATCGATGCCAGAACGGGACAAACGAAACCAAGGTGGGACATTGAATAGAAGGCGTAAAATGGGTTGGACGAAAGCGCAAAGCGACGGACGAAACCACGGAAACGCTTCTTCCTTTATTATTAGGTATAGATTAGGTATAGATATAGATAGAATAGTAAAGATTACATGTCTTAACTCTTAAGCTAAATAGCGGATGTAGGTTTTAGAGACTCTTGGAAATTTCTCTTGCACATGGGTGCTGAGCGCCTTGTGAGCATAGTAGTATTTACAGCTTTTGGAATTGTCAAGACTTCTACTTCTACATATAGTTTTCTGGCTGTGCGTTTTGTCCGACCTAGATTGCTAATTCGTGTTACTGAATTCGTAAAGTGAAAGAATCTGTATTTATTCAACCCCGCCTTGTGAACTCCACTTCGACCCTACACTTTTCAGTACTAGTGCTTTTTTGCACCATTCAACAAGAAATTAAATATGGATCTTATAATAATTTGTTGATTGGGCTAGGAAACTAAGGGTATCCCCGATGTTTAGGTGTACTTATTTAGAGCATCTCATAAGAGTCCTGCTATACATACGACAAACATCGTCCGATAATCGTACGATCCGGCTGCACTGCTACTCGAGAGGCAACGGGTGGTAAACACGATTTTGGGTTTGGGTAAGTATCGGCCCAGCTCTCCCTTTCTGGTAGGCCCAACCTGGCAAATAATCATTTTTTTACTTTGCCTTATTTATCTTTTTTGCGATCACACTTTGCCTTATCTCTTTGCTGCTTGGGCGGAGTGTGACAAAAGTTAGCTTCCCCTATCTCTTTTGTAGGAATCAGATAGCAATGCTCATTCGTGAATAGCATTTCATGCTTCCGCTACTTCGTCTGAGAGATCCATGGAAACAAAAAAAAAAAAAAAAAAACGGACGGCATTGTTCATACGATAGCCGGAAAAGTAAGTTCTCCCGCCGGTAGTAGCGGACTAGCGGTAGCAACCAACTCGTGTAGAAATTTCACCAAGGTGAGCTCTACGTGAGATTGATTAGATAGGCTACCGACATCAGGCTCAGGGATTGAGCTTGAGACTGTAGCAAGGGAGATCAGAGCATCTCCACCCGCGAGTCAAATAGCGCCCCAACACCGATATGGGGGCTAGCGGCAAAATTGAAGTCACACCGGCGCGCCTAATAAAGCGCTGGCACCATTCGAGCCCAATAAAATCGCTGGCAGCCCTCGTGCCGGTTCCACCACGCGGGGTTCCGAATGGGCACGTCGGCGCCTCGAGCCACGTAGGAAAACGTCTGCGGGCCCGTCAGTCAGCGAGACATGGTGTCGGTTGCGTTAATAAATACGTGTAATGGCCGGTGCGGCTAATTTAAAACCCCCGTCGACACCACCGTCTCCGCCCAACCCTAGCCACCGCCGTCTCCGCCCAACCCTAGCCACAGCTGTCTCGAACCATAGGCGCACAACTACGAGGACGGTGGAAGCGGCGCCGATGGCGAGCGCTTGCACCAGTTCACACCACCGCTAGTTTACTATTTGTATTCCCCAAACGGAGGAAGGCGTGACGGCGTCCCCCATAATCGAGTGACGGCGCAGTTGTCAGCACCTATTTGGGGGCCGCCAGTGGGGATGTTCTCAGCGACTATGCTCGTCGGTGGCATAAATCAGATTGCGCTAGCTGCCTGGATGCAGCTTGTAGGGACAAGTGGAGCTCGCAATTTCGCTGGCTCGACATGAAATTTAGAGATGGAGCAGGGCCGACGCAATTTTTACCCTAACAGTGTCAAGGCCCCATTGAGGGTTGCCGGCGCGATAACCGCTTCCCTCTAGGGGCGGCGGTTCCCGTGCACGGCCAATAGATTGGCGCGTTTCGATGTCGTTTTGCGCGTGTGGGAAGCGACTGGCGCGCCGCCGGTGTTTCCCGCCCCACCGTGACATCCGCCAGGCCGAGCAGCTGGAGGCAGAGACGTTTCGGCGGGCATGACGTCCACTATACGTCGGGCTGCTGAGTCTGGATGCAAACACATATTACGACAGATTGCGCGGTTAAAAATGGTCGCTCCGTGTTCATTTACGTCAGGCCGTTGGAGATGCCCTAGTGTAAGTGACAGACTGCTAGTTATTCTACACTCACTTTGAAGAGGGGGAAGAGGTGGAGTCGGACATATTTTGATGGGCTTCGGCAGTATCGTGGGTTTGGGCTAGATTTAGCTTAGAAGTAACTAGCACGAGATGGAGGAAGTGTCGTACAAGGATCGGACATGAATTATCGTGTGTGAAGCCATTCCGATCTCATAATACCTCACTCCTAAAAGCGTGTATTTGGAAGAAGGTGAGAAAATGTATCGGGATTGCAGATAACTATGAACGTATAGCACAATGAGAAAACTGCGGTTTCCAAGTTTCTGTGTTGTCCAACTGGCTATGAATGTACGAACTCAATGTTCTATGTATGAAACAAACCAAACATAATTAAAATAACTATTGCAATTCAATAATAAATAAATTTATCAACAAATAACATAGTTCATCACCATACAACCATCAAATAGATAAGTTTTCAACAACAAAATTAATTGTTGCCATGTATCTTCCAAAGCTCCTCAATCAAGTAATCTCCGAGTCCAGTATGCATCTCATGGTTCTCGATCTCTTGGTCACCTGGAGAAACTTATGGATTCTAGCATCATCAGTTCTTTTTAGCTAAATTCTTCGCCCATAACTCATAAACATATGGAAATTGTTGGCCACACTCATCTTCTATAATCATGTTATGCATGATTATAACGTCTATCATGATCCTTCCCAAAGTTTTGTCATCCCAGAACTTAGCTGATCCTAGCACAACGACAAACCGATATTGCAAAACCCCGAAGGCTTGATCCACATCTTCCCTACATGCAGCTTGTGTTGTAGTGAAGTGAACATTCTTTGTATGCAGTTGCGGTTCATCACTTGACGACCTAACCTCGAGCCGTCACGTTTCTTCTTCGTTGTTTCCGCTTGGATCAATGCAATTACAGCAAGACCCTCCTCATCGTCAAACTCCTCATTAGATGATGAATCATCAAAAAAAAAATATTGCCAAAGCAAATTCATCTACACAAAGAAACAAATAATTAACTTGGAGGCAGCAAACCATCGAACAAACTGTGGGCGACGGAGGTGACACGACGCGACGGTGATATAGCAAGCAGAGCGGGGCTGCGCTTAACTCTGACATTCCTCTAAAGACTTCGTGGATTACTTATACGACGAGACAATGGCTTTGAGCACCGGCAAAGTACCGGGCGATGGCACCCCGGTGAAGGGATAGAGATGGTAACCAAGAGGGAGGTGAATAGGTTCTACAATTTTTTCAAAAATATTTTGCAATTTAATGCTTTGCAAAAATGTAAGTGTGCACAAAGGTAAATAATGCAAGTAAAGAGATCAGTTAGGAATAACCGAAGCACATGGAGATGAAGATGTGTTCCCTTCCTTGGGAGGAAGGTACGTCATGTTGGAGAGGTGTGGGATCCCACGAAGAACTTCCCAACACCACAAAGACTCACCTTCTTTTTCGGAGTCTATCCCACGAAGGAATAGCTTACTCACTTGTGGTAGACTTTAAGGTAGTCTCCAACCCCTCACAAACTTTTTCACAGAGCAAATCCACAACCCGGTTGCTTCCGGGTGACCCTAGCCGCTTGGGATTTCCCACAAACCCAAGAGTAACACTCTTGCTCTCTGAACTCAAGGGCGTTGATATTTGTCTTGAACGGGTCGTGTATCACGATCTCCTCTTGCTTTCTACCAAATGGATTTGGCTTTGAATGGGTAGAATGGGAGATCCAAGCTTTTTGGTGTTTCAACAATGGAGTAAGAGAGATAGAGAGTTGAAGGATATGTTATGAATAGTTGAACTAACCTTCTCAAGCTGGAAGAAGGGGTTTTATAGCATGGGAAAGCTAGCTGTTTGAGAGAAAACTACATGTGCCCAACCGATGTTAAGTCGGTGAGACCAGCTCGGGCACCGGCCGATTCGGCGCACGGTCCTGTAGAGCGGTCGACGCACCGGTTGGAGAGGCGTAGCCGAGCGATCATACGCATAGGACCAAAACCGAGTTGTGCTCCGGATGCACTGGTGCCTACTGGGTCTCATGCCAGGCCTTACCGGGTTCAAACCAGTACACAAACCGGTAACGCTCGGTGCACAAACCGGTGAGCCCCAGACCGTTCGGCGGTGGAACCGTTTGACTGGACCTGGCGCCGGTTTGGCAGAAAAACCCTCAAACAGCAAGTTTCACCACACGCTATACTCTCTTCACTTTCGTGTGATGGCATTATGAGGTGGTAGAATGTGTATGTGATGTAGGCAACAATCCCATCAAGCTTATCGAAACCGTCCCTCTTAATAGTGTGGTGTTTCGCATGAGACACAATCATAATAGAGAGAAACCAAACCAAAAGGAAACACTGACACTTCTCTTCTTTGTCAAATCAGGGGTCTCCTTTCACCTTTCAACAACGTCGGTGAACTAGAACCTGTGTATACACTCGATGAATAGCATCAGTACATAACTTACCTACGGTGTCATCTTAGAAAAAATATAGGTTAAGGGTAAAATACCCCTACAATCTCTCCTTTTAGTTTCTTTGTAGGTTCTTCACACACAAAAAACACTTTTAGTGCTTCAAAAATTAAAAAATGGTTTTCTTATGCCAAGACAATGAAAACCCCCAACATCAACATTGTTTGCCGTACCAAGAGGCACACATGTGCATAATATGGGGTAACTTGAACAAACTATGCCATAGTTTAGCTTGACCTAGCTCATTTGGCTTGAAAGTCATAAAACTTTGTACATGGTAGCTCATTTTTTAGAAGGTTTTTCTGTAATATTTCAGATACTCGAAGTTTGTTATTTTCCTAGCAACTAGGTCACATAAGATGATAGCGGACATGAAGTTCTTATTGAGGGGTTGAATGTTTAAAAACTCTTTATGTATCTATGATAAATTAGATAGTTGTGAACCTAAAAATATTTTTTAATAAATCATGAGCAAACTATAAAGTACCTGATGTGGGTATTACCCTTCGGGTACCCAACATTGCTATACCCAGTGCAGGTTATCACGATGGACCAGCACAAGGATTCGACAAGATGGACCCACACGTAATATCGACTTGGACTACAAGAAATAAGACTCCAATATGTATTCTACTAGGACTCTTGTAAACCCTAGGTTGGTTGCATATATAAAGCCAGGCATGGGCATCCCTTAGATATATTCAGTCAGACAGAAAAATATACACGCGAAACGTCTAGACATCGCAACCCGCAGATTAGAAATAGACAAGATACAACTCCACCTATGGCAGCCCCATGTACACATATATTCATATAGTGGATTGCTAGCAGGACGTAGCGATCCTCCACCGCGGGGACGTGAACCTAGGTGTCTACTCTCGCTCCCGGAATCTCCATCGTCACCTTCCGTCAACCCTAAGCCCCTCATGGTGGACATTGCCGAGGAGCCACTTCGTCCTGTAATTCAAATCTGACCCACTTCCAACCGAATTGGCAACTATTTATCTTTTTGGTGAGAGGTACATAGAAATCTTTTGAGGTGCAACCAGTTTGTGATTTGTACAGAGAATATGGCCTAGTATTCTTGCAACTTTGGGTGGTCACATTTTTGAAATGGTTTCTTGATAGATGCTTCACACACAAAAAACATTTTTTGGTGCTTATAAAAAAATGATTTTTTCGTGCAAAGATAATAAAACCCCAACATTAGCATTGCTTGCCGTCCCAAGACGCACACGTGTGCCCAATATGGGCTCAGTTCGACAAACTATGTCATGGTTTAGGATATGACCTAGCTCATTTGGCTTGAAACCCATATAACTTCACACATGGTAGCTCATTTTTTAGAAGGGTTTTCTAGAATATTTTTGATACTCCAAGTTTTTTTTTCATGTCAACTAGGTCACAAAGATGATACCATGTGAAGGTTGTACTTTTTTGAATTACTTGTGCTTGATTCAAAATATGCCCAAAACGACGGACATGAACTTGCTTACCTAGGGGTTGAATCAATGTTAAGGAAATCGCTTATCGGGATCAACTCGGTTGGCTGACGATTAGCGATTAATAGGCAAATCGGTTGATTAATCGGGTGATAAATGAGTTAATCGGGCGATAAATGAGTTTATCGGCTAATCGGTGACCACTGAATAGGGATTAATCGGGCGATTAATCGTTGAATCAGATGATTTTTTGAACAGTGGGTTGAATCTTTAAAAACTCTTTGTGTATCTATACGCCTGCTCCTCCAAATTTTGAGAGCATTGGCTACCCGAGAGTTTTTTATGTGCACCTTCTTAATGGGGGTTAGTCGATCTCCTTGGATGGTTCCACCCCGCCGACACGGATTCCTTGAATCTGTTTATACCTCTTGGGGAAATATTGTTTGAGCAGCTGGATGGTGGAGGCAAGAGGTGGAGTGGTAAGCATCTACCGCGGCGACGCGATGAGTCTTGGCGGCGTAGCACGGGGCCTCGCTGACGGACACGGTGTGATGGACTCGTGCACGGTGGGGGTGCTCTCTGGCACCATGGCGGCGTCCAAGGCGGGACTAGAAAATGCTATGTTGATCTTTGCTCTGAAGATGGACCAGCGGTTGATGACGGTGGCGGCTTCTGAAGAGGGTGCATGAGGTGCTCGTCGAGAGTGTGCTAGACTGCTTGTGTGATTTTGTTTTCGCCGTAGGGGACTCGTTGATGCCCCCGGTAATTAGCTGGTGGGTCGTTGTTTGTGTTTGTAGGGCACAAGATCTTGATTGTATGTTCTTCACCCATTGTCAGGTTTGTACATGTTGAGTGGTGGCTATGGATTTTGTGATGCATGATCTTGGTAAATCTATACACAAAAATGCGTCTAGATAGATGCATATTTAGATAAATTTGTGCCAAGTAATTGAAGACAGAGGGAGTAGTCCCGTTGAACCGGAACTAAACATGGATCTTGTAATTTTGCTGACTGGGTAAGGACACTATGGGTACCCCTATAATGGGAAAAGGTGGTCCGACCGATGTGTAGGTGGTGACTAGGCGTACCTCTCGCTCTGTTTTAAGAACGAGAATATGAGATCCAAGGCCAAGTTGATGGTACGTACTAGGATTGGATACACACAAAAGGTATTATGTCGGTACTAGGCGCGCGACTGCAGGTCCTGCGGCTCGAGTCCCATTCACACGAGGAACACGTCGGATGCCATGGAATTATCAGGCTAACAAACGCACTATGAATTGGATCCAGTGTCCGGTGCGTGCATCTATACAGCAGATAACGTGGACTGGTTTTCCGGCCAATGGTTTTCCCCAGGATCGGTCTTCTATAAATAAGAGCCCTCCCTTCTTCTTATGGCACCAGCAGCAAAGGAGAGCTACCGCCAATCATCGATCAGTTGCGCTAGTAAACAGTCTGATTGGTAAGGCATTGCTGCTTATCTTTTATCATGTGCCATTCATCATACGTTTTGAGGGCAACATATCCTACAGCTTCGTGTCATTGTTAGTTCATAGTATCTCCCTAAACCACGGTGTTAATATCTTGTGTGCATGTAGCCAGCTGAAGCGATGGCTCCCGGCGGCGGCGGCGAGCTTGTGAAGAAGAACAAGATGGTTATTTTCTGCGCTCTGGCAGTCGTGATAGCCCTGCTGATGGCCACACAAGCAGCGGCAACGGCAGGCAACCAAGGCGCAGCACGCCGACTCCTGCAGATCTGGAAGTGCCAGTATCGCAACTGCAACTGCCGTACCTGCTCGATATTTAATTGGGCGTGTTGCAGCGCCTGCTGCTGATAAGAAGAAAAGGTTACATGTGGTTGCTACGTTGTTCTAGCAGTCGTCGTCTTCATCCCACGTCGCACGTTCTGATGACAATAATTCAGATTTCCTATCAACCCTCAGGTGTACTGTACGTACGCATGCTTGAATAATAACCGTTTCCTGTGCCGTTTTTGTGGACGTTCGATTGTCCTTGCCGTTTCTTCTTTCTGGCCGCTGTTGTTGGTATCTTTTTTTCTCATGACGCATCCAGTCATTTTATACTCAGTCAGGGTGGTTTGTTCCATGAGATGAGAAGTCTTGCTCAGTTGTAGTTGACCTATTTTTTGACTTCGTAGTCTGATAGTTTCCATGAGATGACAGACGTGAAAAAGTGAGCATAGTAAGCTCTCGTGCAAGGGACCACCTTTACACGTGCTCCTAAGCAAATACGAGTACAATATATGTGAATAAAGAGATTGAGAGAAGGTCGTAAAAAGTAAGTTTTTGCATATAAGTGACTAAAGATGATGGCAGGTTCATATAGCCATCAAGTGGCTAGTACTAAGTATTCTCTGCCTACGGACGCCACGCTATGCTAGCCAACCGAACACTACAAAATGATGATGGGATTCCAAGCTGGTCACTATGCAAGACACGTGATACCCATTTCATTTCTTGGATCATTTCTAAGGACACCAACCCATGTAGTTCTGTCATTGTACAAATATTTACAGGGCAAAATCAATTTGCACTTCTACGAGTAGTATCTTCAAAGCTATACCAAAATAATCTGATCACCTCCTAGACGGTCCTTCAACTTCCTGTATCCAAATCGATGGTCAGGGAAGAAGATCCAAAATATCTACCTATGTCACAGTAGTTTCCTATCTCGCAAAATCAGTTGATGTGTCGCTTAATTTGGAGACTCGCAGTTCAAGTATCGCTACTGCTTTGCAGCACATCACAACAGTCAATAGCATATACTATTCATGAGATCAGCCAATCAGCATGTTAAAAGCTGCCAAGGATATGTTGGGCAGAAAAAACTGTCTGCTGCCACCTGTACGGTTAACAATATTAGCTTCAGTAAAAGTCAATAGCATCTAGTATAACATCTCTATTATAGTAAAATGAGGATCTGACTATACACAATCATGACTGTACACAATAGATGATGGGAGTGCAAATATGTTATGCCGAACAGAACTAGAAACATCTATTGGTACTGTCATTATGAAAAACTCCTATACACCGACAAAACAAAGGAACAAGATTTTAAGACTAACTAAACTGCAACAGTCTATAAGATCACTCAAGCCTTCAATTAATGTACATCACCCGAGACTACTATGCATACACTGCACAGGGTTTACATGAATGCAACCAAAAATAATGTTCTTTTTAAGTATGTACACAAAATCATGATTCAATCTTCAGTATTCAAGCCAGTATCAGACGTTCAGGGTTTATGTCACACTAACAGAGGTACAGACCATTGCCAGAAAGGCAATGCGTAAGCAATTAAACTAGTAAGAAAGCCTTAATAGCCATTATGTGACAGTGTGACATACTGAGGCCTGAAGGTTAGTGGACCCAGCACGTAATCAATATCCAACTAAGCAGGAGCTTGCAAAGCTAGTGTTGCTACAGGTGATGTAGTTTTGAACTATTTATACAGCACAGAATACGTTGATGGATACCCTTCTAGATTAAAGTAGTATGTACTTGCAAGAAAATAACCACTGTTGTGTTTTTTGTTATGGAAAACAAAAGGCGGTAAGAACTTGCCTTTGCAACATGGTCTCATTTTTGTTTCTTCTTAGGACACTTTGAGGAAGGCTTATTTGATGATATAAGAGCTGAAGAAAGTAAAGATTCAACATCCTCCCTTTGACGCTTCCTTGCAGCAATTTGATGATTTTGACTAGTTACAGTGAGGTTCGGAGCTTGGCTTTTTGTAAGATCCCGTATATGGCTACCTGCTTCATCAAAATGTGATGTAACTGAGGGGTCAACTTGATTAGAGTTCCCAGCTCTTGGTTGCTCCGTAAACTTCCTTGTCCCTTTGACCTTAGTAGTCATTTTTTTCATATCAGGGATTGTTGGTGGACAGGTACCACTGTTCTTACTCGCTAATTCCGAAAGTGTATCATGTTTAACCAAGGAATTCTCTTGATTTGAATTACCGAGTCTTGGTTTTTCAGAAAACTTCCTTGTTCCTTTAGCCTTTTGTATCAACTTCTGCATATCCTGGTGTGCTGATGGAGAATCACCATCCTTCTTGGCCACTGATTTAAAGTTGGAATCATGTTTTGATGAACCCTTGATGGTTCCCATATCACTGCTTTGGTTGATGATCTTTTTGTCTTTATTATGTACTTTCACCTTGGAATTCTCAGGTGCACCTTGCTTAAATAAGGCCTTATCAGTTTCCATACCAACAGTCTCCTTAACATGCTTATGTGATTCCCTTTGCCATCTGACATCAGAACCATCATGAGGATCCTCTGCTGCCAACCTTTTAGCAAGCGACTTCTTTTCTACTCCTTGCTTTCTCATCACTGAGTCCTGACCACTATCTTGTTTCAATGAACCCTTTGTAGCTTTCATATCTTCACTCTGCATTGCCGGTTCATTATCTTGGCTGGATTTTCGCATGGTGGAGTTTTGAGCTTTAGGATTCTTTCGATCCCAGCGTGATGCTCGTTTTGAATGATCCTCGCGTAAATATTTACCTTCCTTTTCTGTAGTCCTGTCAGCATGTCCCACATGTTCTTTACGTTGTTGTGCATGGAATGCCTGTGAGTTTGCTGTACCAGCCTTTTCATTTTCCTTCTGCTGCTGAAGGTGACTATTATGGTAGCTATGAGTGGTACCGTGGACTTTTTCAAAGATCAGACCATAGGGCCTCTGAACTGAGATGAACATATTCCGTTCTTTAGCATTCTGTATTAAGGAAGCCCAATGTGAATTGGTCTGCAATGTTCTTGCATTTCCAACTATCCATAGAGAGAATCTGGCGCGTGTTAGCGCAACATTCATACGCCTAACATCTGCAACAAACCCAATGCTACGAGCTTCACCAGTGTGATGTCTATCACCTGAGGAGTTGGACGCTCTAACAGTTGACAACAGCAAGATGTCAACTTCCCGACCTTGAAATCCATCCACGGTATTGATTTCCATCTCAGCAACAATCTCAGGCCCAAAGAAAGAAGTGAACCTCGAACGCAGCAAGGAGAGTTGACTCCTGTATGGAGTTATGATCCCTATCTTTCTACAGGAGAATTCTGCTGGATACCTTCACAAAGCAAGTACAAAGGATCAGATACCTGCAAAATAAGATCACTAAAGTAGGTGGTGAAAGTAAAGATAATACTCTTACCTGTTCTTTAAATATGACAGTATTTCAAGAGCTGCATCAGCTTCAAACTGATTACAGAGTGATTGTGCAGCAGCGTTTGTTCCACCACGCTCACGACCATCAGTAATATCAAAGAACATGTATGGACCAAGACAACTGTGATTATGGAACGGAGCAGATTTTTCAGCCTTTTGAGCACCATCGAGCAATTTATTTTCATAGAAATGCAAGGATGGGAATCTGCTAATGTCAGGGTGCATCCGGTACTGCACACAACAAAAATAAATAAGGAGAAATTAGCATACAGCCTACACAGTTCAGAGCTCTTCTAGCATGCAAATCTACTAATCCATTAAGCAGTACATATTGCAGAAAACCCACAGAAATTGTTACTTGTAATCATGTTAATAAGCTTGCTACCATTCTCGTATAATTACATAACTGGAAACAGACCATTGTTATCCCATAAAACTAATAAAATGATGGGAAACAAAAAAATAAAATTCAGGAAGTACAACATAGTTTGCCATATCGATCAATAAGGAACCTTCAGGGAACTAATAACATGGTCTACTTCAGTGCCAGTGAGACAAAATACTGAAGTTATGAATCTCAATAGCAGAAGTAATCCTGAAGTTCTGAGAACCAAAATGCTAAAGATCCAAATAACATATAAACAAATTTGAACAGATTATGATTGAATTTTAAATTTTAACATCTTTAACTCCACTGTCACTTTCTACAGTTTCCTTTGAACAACCAAACCAACTGCCAAAAGATTAGAGACAGCATATGCATGACTTATGCTAACCTGTTTAGTGAGCATAATAACTGGGTAACCAGCTCTTTGAAGGCGTTCAAACATGCTGCACTCATAAAGAAACTTGCTAGCCAATCCAGACATCACAGTAGCAGGTAGCTGCTTTGGGTCACCAACCTTCAAAAGAGACATTACTAAGTATACTGTATACGAGCTAGCACCAAAATGTTGCTTCGAGGTGTTGCTCAAAAATATTGTGTAATCAGATATATTAAAAGAGAGCACGCTACCATTATGCACTTGGTTCCTTTCGACTTGAGTAACTGAAGTGGAATCAAAGTTGCAGGCTCAAGAGCCTGTAGAGGAGTAAACCAAAGCTTAGTTCAGCAAATAAAAATGAAATACAAAATTAGCTTGATTTCAAATAGAACAGTTAGTACTGAGAGTGAGACCATACCTGTGCAGCTTCATCAATAACAACAACATCAAACAAAGCTTGCTCAGAGAAATTCCCATATCTTTTAGCTGAAGCAGTTTCCGAGCAAACTCCATAAATATCACCTCCGCACCCACTGAGTGTTGTCACAACAATTTCTGCTTCTCCGAGAATTGACTTCCTTACCTTGTGCTTAAGAGACTTGTTTTCATCAGCTATTTTTTTTTCACGTGCATGTGCAGTGGCAAGTTCTGCCGAAACTGCCCTTTTCTGTGTATATAAGATATTGAGCTTTGCACCAATTGCTTCGTCAGAAACTTCATCCGCCTCATCTTCATCGGGCACAGAAGAGCAGTTTTCTGTTTCATCACCCTCAACTAGTTTTCGCCTTGACTCATAATATCTAATTTTGTCTACAACCTTCTCCAATCTAGCCCTAAGTGAGCCAGACGATTCGGCATCAGATGAAATGTTGGCTTCATTCTTGGCCATTAACTCATCTGACAACCTTTGCTCAACAAGTGTGTCAATAAAGTAAGGGATTGAATTAGAATGAACTGTCTTTGCATTACCGACCCTCACTATATATGGCCTATACAGCTTTCCTTCAGCATCATACAATCCATCACTAAGTCTTGACAAAAGTTCATCAACTGCCGCATTTGACTGCGCACATACTAGAGCCCTTCCTCTTGAAAGGCTTCCTTTTGAGAGCCGTTCTATCCTAGGGTTTTCTCTCTGCGAATCATTTATCTGTTGTTTAGCAAGGGCAGCATCCTGCCAAGCTCTAGCTATTGCAGCAGTTTGACTAATCTTTGTTCTTGGCTTGGTAAACTCAGCACTAGCTAGGGATTCATTTCTTGGTAAGTTGTAAGAGTTGTCGGCATGTACAGAAAGCAATGCACTCACTATCGCGACAATGGTTTTGGTTTTACCCGTACCTGCAGGGAACACAAGCATAAAATTTCATTTCATTTGTTCTGGTGACTAGACTTGCTACAATATAAGGACAAAGATCAGGATCAGGAAGAACAAACCTGGAGGGCCCTGAATAAGAGACAGATCACATTTTGTTTTAGAGCCTGTTGATCCAATGGCAATACTTACAGCTTGGAGCTGGCTTTCATTGTATGATGACTTCAATACTTTCTGCATGGGGCGTGTAAGTTTGTCCAGGTACACTTTTCCACATTCATGATTGGTTGCAGCACGTGAAACAGGATTCAAAATTACTGGAAGCACTGGGATATCACTTAATGATGAGAGAGCGCTGAACTCTCGGATTTGAGGAGTCATGCTCATAACCCGATTCAAGAACCATTTACTTCTTTCAACAAGAACGCGTCTCACTTTATTTAGACGTGGATTATCATTAGAGAGAAAGAACTTTATTACAATAATTAATGCCTTGTTTTTATCAAACTCACGCCGATCCACCTGAAAACAGTAAATACATTAGGCAAGACTTACAGAGTTAGATTATGAGATCACTGGAGCATCATGGGCAACAGTAGTACCTTTCCAAGCACATGCACCTGCTGTCCCGTGCTTTTCAATGGATCCTTGGTAAGCAGTATCAAATCATTCTCTGTACACCCTTTAGATTTGACAGATGCTGTGTTCTCAGCACGGCCACGAACAACAAGAAATTCATCAACTCTTTCAACTGAGAGTATAGATATAGAACCGCATGTCATATCTTCAGCAGGGGTTTCTACATAAGCATTCTGCAACTGAGCTTTGAACTCCTCTATAACAAGTGGCTGGAAAATCTCAACATACTGAGCTTGTGAATCAAAGCATACAGGTATTTCTTTTAAAGCAGGTTTCTTTATCTCAGAAGATGATAGCCCAACAACAGCAAAGTAATCCATTTCCAAGATATTCTTAAACCAGCTGTCCAATTTAGGAGGGTTAAATCGTCGAATATTAGTATCCGGTCTGCCATACGCCTGTCTCCTTTCCGCAGGTAACTGAAGTTGAACTACTTGCCTTTTAGGAAGTACTATGGTAGACTTTGTTACACGAATTTGTGGCCTTCTGTAATTATCAAGCGCATGCTCCAAGGGGTCATCTTCATCATCAGATATATCTCTGAAAATTGACTTAAACTTGCATGTACTCGATGAGGGATTCGGACGCGATGGTTGAGAAGTGGCACTAACAGATGATTTCTTATTTGGTAAAAGGGAAGCATTATTTGTATTGACTGGAACATTTGGCATCTTTGTTCCACCTAACCCTTTTGAGGCAGCAAGTGTGCTTCTGTTTTCCATCAATACAGGTCTAGAGGAGGCACTAATATCACTATGTATCTGATGTTTTGAAGACACATGTCTATCTTCAAATGGCATTCTTTGTTCAGAAGGATTTTTCAACAGTTCTGAAGCCGTGAATCTGTCATTCTCCTTTACTGACGATAAAACCTCCTCACCAATCACATCACTTGTAGGCAAATTGTCTTCGCTGTCTGAAAGGACAATTATGTGTTCAACGTCTGACCCATGAGAGGGCTTCATGACCTCAAGATTGTCACGGCCAGTATGTCTCTTGAAATCTGTGTGACCAATCAGAGAAGGGATACTAGCACTAGAATTAGTGGGGGTTTGTAGACTGATTGCAACCCTCCTTTCAGCTTCTGTGGGAGCCTTGAACACCGCAAGATTAAGATTTGAAATTCTCCCTCTAAGATCATCCATATCAATTACATCTGAAAGGAAGATATATAAGTTATTAGCAAACATTTTGTGGAACTTCTAAAATATGTGCAGAATTCAATTAAAAAATTGAAGTACTAACCATGTGAAACGATATCACTAAGATCTTCAATGTAGCGTTGAATGGTGCCACTATGTGAATCCTTTAGTATTTTAAACAAAGATAGCATGCACTGTTTCCAGTGTCTGCTGATCACAAGCAGAGATGATTTCCCCCAGTTAATCAAGTGAAAAAGCCATGTTATGTCATTAGGGTCGGGAACCATTGTCGTCATACTGAATGGTTGAGTGCAATATGAATTGACTCTCTCATAGACTAGGGGAAGCAACTCAAGCACTCGAACGCAGGATATCTGAAACAAAACTGCAGATATGAAGTGGGAAGAAACAAAGATACGACTACTGATGCTGAAAGAAATTACAGCAGTACAGATGTACCTGACATTGTTTGGTATTTATTAGCTCTTCTCCCTTTCTCAGGCAAGTGGAAATAAAAGGCCAGAGAGTTACAGAAAGCAAAGTGCTGAATTTCTCCCAGGAAATAATGTCTACAGCATGTACTGATGGGGTTACTGGTAAATTTGAAAATGGTTGACGCAAGAAACCACCTTCAGAAGGTTTTGCTGGCTGTTGAACTGAAGGCTGTTGAGCAATATCCTCCTTTACTAATTTACATATGACAAAAAACAAGTGATGTAGACTATGAAAATCTGCCAAAAGTGACTGCCTTTGAACCTGGAATTCCAAAGAAGGCATATCGTGACTATTTTCAATTATGACAGAAAATATCGAGAGAATAGAGTGAACGGCTTAAGAGAAAAGTTAACATGTTCCCTCAATCATCAAAAATGAAAAACTATATCCCTTCAGAACTTTGAAAAATTAAGACACTTTAAAACATCAAGTAAATGTTAGCATGTACTTCAAACTAAGGTTCGGTTTCCTGCCACAGTATTCACCAATCACCATTACTTCTACAGATTTCTTTTCCAAGCTTTTTCTCGAACACGCACCTAAATGTGTGTCGTTTTGTATTAGAAGAAAATGTAAAAGATGACACCAAATTTCCATGGGATTTCAAATGTTCATATAATTCAGATTATTTTAAATTCAAAAGTAAATATTTGTATTTCACTAGTAGTTTACTCAAGTTCTATGTCATACTAATTCACTCTGAAGCTTTCGTTCATCAGTAGCTTCCTGTCATGCTCGCAGGTTTGCATGATCCAACTTGTCAGGCTGAGACAAAACAAAAAAAAAGGCTAGAAAAGGAGTGTACGGACAACCACCAACTTATAAGTAGGGAAAAATTAAGTATTCTGTAGAAGTGCCCAGAACTGCCTCATCTTTTGGTCCAGCAAGAAACGGTCTTCTGCAAATTAAGGATAAGAGATACTAGAATACAGGGACACTTTGGGGACATCTGATACTAGAATACAGGTTTTGGCATGGGAAAAAGGTACAGGTTTTGTGAATATATTGTAGCGCGACATTATGTTCCATAACCCACACCATGTGATCCCTTTGCCGTGTCTTGCAAGACTTTGTTCTTGTAAATGGCGGCCATATGGATGTGTGCATCTGAAGTTGGCTGCTGTTTTGACTTTTGACAGCCATGACGAGTTGGAGCACAAAAGCTAGTTACCAATTTCCAGTTTTTACAGAGATCTGTACTACAATGACATCCCTTCCTGAACTATTTGATCAAACTATTCAAATTAGCAAAGATCTGACTGGAGTTTCCTCGGGTCTCCTGAGCCGCTCCTTTGGGCGATTCAAAAGCCGACGGAACTATGTAAAAGATCCTCAACCACAGCGCCCCAATCCGCAGTGCCGCTGGCGGGGCCTCCCACCACAGCCTCCCCACCTGTCTATTGTTCTAGAGATCAGCTTATCATCTCTCAGTCTCATATTCATCGGCAACTGGAAATGGTGGCTCCCATCCCCTGCATGGAAGCTTGTGACTCTTGCCAGCCTGCCTCTCCATAGCTGCCAAGGTCAGATTCCCCTTGGATCCACACCCCCTTCTTGGTGGCTTGGGACTAGGTCGGTAATCCAGCTTTGGTGTCCTGGAGGCCACAAGGTGCTGGTGTTTGCTCTCTCCCTATGTGTTGTTGGCTTTCGGGAGGCATGATGGCTTCGTTAAAAGAACGTTCTACACAACGTCTCCTGCCCATATCCAGTCGATCCTTCCTGTTTCTCATCTACCTAGGGCTAGGTCTGCTTCCGAATCTCCCCGCCTCTCCTTAGGGGTATGATTAGAGGTTGGCCCAGACGGACATGGAGTTGTGGACATGGTATAGGGGTGCTGGCCAGCCATCATGAAGCGACCACCTACCCTATGCTCGGCCTCCTTTAAAGTGCTTCGTGAAGTCCTTGTTGTGCTGTTTGGGCGCGCGCCGTGGGTCAGGTTGAACAGACCGAACGTCAAGGACGGAGGTGCCGTGAGCAGGCTGAGCTACTTCATCCTCTTAAGTGTGGTCCTACTAGCAGTACAGACTTCTCCTAGGTCCTTTCGTGCTGGTGGCTATCGCCCCTGTGATACTCATGCAGTCATCATGGTCATGGTAAGAGCTCACATTGAGCTATGGTGTTGTAGCTGATGGCGAGCATTTGTGGTGGATGGCTGAACTCTATGCCTGCATTTGTGTGTTTACTATTCTAGGTCTTAACTAGCCAGCGCTTCGATGTCAGTTCCTTGGTGAGAGTGAGGGTGGTCTTGGTGAGGACAACAATGGTCGCTTATTCAACTTTGGCATGCTCTTTGGTATGGTTGCTGTTGAGTTGTAAGTCTTTCTTTGGTCGTCTTTTTTTGTTGACATCACCGCTGGTGGCATTGTAATTGTGGTGCTATCTTGCAGTTTATTCTTCTAATACAAAATGGTGCACTTAGGGGCATCATTCAAGAAAAAAATATCAAAGATGATGCGTATGAGAACCATAAATATGAAATATGCGTACAAATCTACGCAGTCGTTTACAGAAAAATATTAGGTTTTTAGAATATATGCTGTTTATAGTTGATAATCAGATAGCTACCGTGTGGCAACTCACAATATTCAATACAAATTTGAAATTTAATCAATAGCTACTAAAAGCCAGGAACAGCCAGGAAGCAACCATGCAAAATATGAACTAATTCCAGTGACTAACAAATAACATAATGAAATAAAAACCTTACCAGTTGCACTGCATATCTTAAACCCACGAAAACAGCAGACAGTGAAGATGCACTCGAGCACAGAAATTGAAGTCCAGAGGTCAAACCCCGAGCTTGGGATACATGTTCCATGACAGCCCTCCCAGCTTGCCGTACACTCTACATCAATTACAGTGATGAGTAATACACTAATGGTAAATGCTTATGTGTAGGGATAGGATGAAAGACAATGGAAATACTCATACATCATTGTGATCTACTAGTGCCAAAATCAAGCTTTCTGACATCATTGGTTCCCATGTCCATTGCTTTTGAAGACCACATTGCTCAATTTGCATGATGACATGAATTGCAAATCTATAAGATATTAATTTCATGTAAGTATGATATACAGGAGAAATTTTGGACTTAAGTTTTGCAATCAGTAAAGATATGGCATGGCAAGATCTTGACATAGTTCAAGAACACAAACTCAGATCGCAAGGGATGAAACAGTGAACAATCAAACAGAACGAACCTTTTAAATATTCTCATTAGCAGGGTACCAAATTTTGACACCTTGAGAGTATTGATGCAATCCTTCCCACCACCACCATCATCAGCACCATTTGGAACTTGCCATGAAAATGTTGAAGAGATTTCTCCAGCATGGGACGATAACCAATCATTCACAGGCACTGAGGACTCCATAGCTAACCCGGGCTCTAAAACAGAAATATGAGATAGAGCCCAAAACACTGCTTTCGAAAAAGCTATAGGCAGTTTAGAGGGTTCCAACTGAACCATCACAAGATACCATAATAAAGGGACACATGTCCAATCCTTGCATCCCTGGAACGTCAACTTGTTCAGGACACTGAAATCATTCCAACAACCATACTCCTTTTCCACAGTATCATCAACAAAAGGCAATTCATCATCATCGTCGATGAATATGACAGAGCTTCTTGCATCACCCTTTGAGGTGGACTCATACTTCAGTTTGAAGGAAATCAAGGCAGAAGCGTCAGAAACTATGAGAATATTGATGAGATCAAATGCAGGTTGCCGCAGAGAACTATGCAAGGATGTATCCTTCAATGAACATATCAAAGATGGTCCCCTGTTCAAAAAAAATGAAGATCAGAGGCAACAAATGGAAAAATAAAACTGACCTTAAAATAGGTAAATAAAGAGCAGAAATCAGAAGCAGCCTGCTAGAAATAAGCTAGTGATACTTCTCCTATTTTATTAATTAGAGAGAGCAATGACATTGAGGAACTGCACACAATTTCAGACCAATTTTTTACCAGCAAGTAAAATTCCATGGTTCTGAATTCTGCTAACATATTAAATGTCATGTCCAACAGAACCAATTAAAAAATTTAAGGACCAGCTTAACGGTAGTCCGTGAAAAAAAATTTGTTAAGACCAAAATACAGTGCAACCATGCAATCTATAGCCAACAGGCAAAGAAGCCATCCACATCAGTCTAGAACTTAAGGCACCAGTTTAATCTGACCAGTCACAGATCCTGGAAGACAGAGAGCGTCATTCACTTGGCAACAGTAGTGCTGAGAGTGAAGTCTAGGAGATTGGGGTAGTTATCCATCTAGGCCCTGTTCGGATTGGGGGCAATTTTTGTGTGGTCTTTGGTATTTAATTGGGTTTTGACCTAAATACCGAGGCCTGCATAAATATTACCCCAAACCCAAACAGGAACTAAGAGAGTTTTGACAAATTTGTGGTATCTGAGGCTAAATTAGAGAAGAGCTTTTCCAGACTAGCATTACATTCATGTTTGTAGGAATCGCCAGCAAGTTCACTGTCTTTAACTATTGATTAATAATAATAATCTTCAATGCATACTGGTGGCGATCGTGTGCTCACCTTCAGGCGTCACGACTCTGCCAAACGATTTGGATAAGTACAGGTATGGGTGGATTGATATGGGCACAAATATGATATTTTTGAACATGTGGTACAATTGCTTTTAGTCTGTAACAAGTTACAATGTGTGGGCATTCTGCTATTTATTTGAGATTTGGCAGACCGCAGATGTAGGAAAGATTTTATAAGCTTAACTGCCATCAGTACATGATATGTTAGAACCAAGGTTAGCTATGATAGAACAATATATGAATAGAATACTCAGCACAGCAGAAACATACTTCAAAGCACAAGAAATTCTATAAACAACCGGTGCATAGCAGAGGCATATATGCACATATACTTACAAAATATTCTAGTTCTATAGCAACAATTAAGGTGAACTCTTATACATGGTATCACGCCCTCAACCTCATAATAAGTACTCTAATGAGCAAGGATACCGACTCATGGACTAGTCATGACTAGTCGACGTTTTTGGTTGGAACACAGGTACTGACTCATAGACTAGTCAAGCAACTAATCTTGGCTAGTCAAGCGACTCTTAATCCTTGCTAATGAGTGTAATATTGTCAAGATAAACAACATTTGGTCATTACCACATATGGGCGCATTCCGAGGCTGGGCAAGGAGGGCTCATTGTGTAGCCTCTTTGCACAATAAGAAGAGCAATCTGGACAGAAATAGGCAAAGGTATCAATAGTGTTGCACTAACAATAACCAAAATTACGCCCAATCAATGAAATTCAGAACTGTTAAGAAATGTAGTTATTGGCTTGATTTTCTTTTCATATGGCTATTGATGTTACAGCTAACAGCTAAACACTATAAGCCTATAAGGGTATTATATCAAAATCCTGTAGCAGCATGGCATCACCATTTCTCAGAATCCCAAAAATATGTGTACAGCTGTAAATGCATAGCCTAAAAGCTCTATGTTCTATTTGGTGGCCTATTCTAACATCAATCGACGTTGTTTCTACTATGGTTCTAGGCACTGAAAGCAGCGTTTTCTTCTATGTTAGAATGTATAGCTGGTAATCTCAAAAATACATTCCAAAAATCGTGCATGAATTTGTATGAAGATCTCATGTAAATGGAGATTGATTTAATTACAAAGTTTACAAAATAAACGGCACGCATTCTGGTACTATGTATAGCATGTACACATTATCTACAATTAACTCAGCGAACCACAACTAAGAAGCACTAAATCAATTTAGAAAACAGTAAACTTGCCAGCATAGGTAGCATGGCCTGCAGAAATTTGAAAACGACTTAGATGGCTCCTACAACTATCAGTTTACCATGACACAAGAAATTGTAGAACTGTTTTGAGGGGAAAACTGTAGGGAAGGCCCTGACAGTATAATGTGAGGCACGAACACATCCCAAGGTTTATGTTCGACCAGCAATTAGACCAATCTAATGCAAATTATGTGATACAAAAGTGATGTCATCGGAAAATGCTTCTGAATGCAAGTCTGATTATATGGTTTTCACATAAATCCGCATTTCATCAGTCTAATTGTTGGTCAAAAGACTGTCTCTTACATTTTGCAAGAGGGGGTAATATTAAATAAGATAAGACGGTGCATATAAGGTGAAGGGACAGTGGATGTACAAAGAAAATACATGCAAGTGATGAGCACCATTGAGGAGTGTTGCAGACTCCTTAAGTCTAAGAGATTGAATATGAATCACTTTTCTAGATGGTGCAACCAAGATGTAATACTAGCAGGAATATTGTTTAAGATATGTGCACTCCTTAGCTTCCAAATATAAATCTAAGCACATTTCCTGGATTATCACTTGGCCTCAATTGAATGCCAATCTGATCCAGCAATTGTAGAACTACTGAAAATGGTTTGTCGCTAGGATTCTAAGCAAACATGTCATATCTAGTTCATGTGGAATAGTTCTTCCAATGGTGGATGGGGTAGGGGTCACTAAGCCCATCAAAAATAAAATAAAAAAAGGCTACAAAGACACTTCTAATGATCCTTTTGACCACCTGCTTCACTACCGAATGCAGTGAATTCTACAAAATGTGGTGAATTCCATGGACCCAACAGGCTCAGTCACAAATATGACCAGCTGTAAATCATACTTCACTTGTATCCAAAATCACTCACTCTAGGTCTTCCAAAAGAAAAGGATGAATTATCTAGCTGTTTGTTCCATTTTTACAGATTAGTACTACAAGTTTAAAACAAATACAATATCACGAATAGCCAAAACTCTCAAGCAGGCTATACTTGAT
>NC_061512.1:233178377-233208835 GCF_022539505.1 Lolium rigidum | reverse complement strand
GGATGACATGCGGGTCCCGAGCTAGCGCAGCGGTATCACCGTTTGAGAGGCAACAGGGGATCGAAAGAAAAAGGCAAGTGACCAAATTTGAGGTGCCAAAAAAACTCCAAGAAAGGAAGGTTGATTGCACATAGAGGATGACATGCGGGTCCCATTTAGCAGCAGCGGTCTCAACGTTTCCAAGGCGGCAAGGGATCAAAAGAAAAAGGAAGTAGCCGTAAATCGGGGGTCAAAAAAAATCCAAGAATAGAAAGAATTTTGGTTCATAGAGGATGACATGCGGGACCCATGATCCTGCATCGTAAACGGCTCGATCGGAGAACGTTGAACGAGATGGCGCGATCGAGAAAAAAAACAATGCCAGAGAGGCTGCCATCTGGGCCCTACATCCCTCGGCGGTGCGGATTTGCGATGACTCGGCCGGCGAGCTAGATGCACCACGTCCCGGGCCACCATACGCGACGTTTTGGCCGCTTTCGTCGGGCTAGGTGGCCTCAAAAACGAGAAAAAAAAGTTTTGACATGCACCACGGAGGGACCAAAAATCGTCGGCCATGGTACACCAGCAACCACGGCGCGACTTCAACTTCGTCGGCCATGGCAACTTTTCTTGTAGTGATAATCAAAAATTCACATATTCAGAGGTGACATAATCATTCTTAACACTTCTGGACATTGCACAAAGCTACTGGACGTTAATGAAACAAAGAAATCCATCCAACATAGCAAAACAGGCAATGCGAAATAAAAGGCAGAATCTGTCAAAACAGAACAGTCCGTAAAGACGAATTTTTTTGAGGCACCAGACTTGCTCAAATGAAAATGCCCAAATTGAATGAAAGTTGCGTACATATCTGAGGATCACGCACGTAAATTGGCAGAATTTTCTGAGTTACCTACAGAGAGGCAGATCGAAATTCGTGACAACAAGAAATCTGTTTCTGCGCAATAATCCAAATCTAGTATTGACTTTACTATCAAAGACTTTACTTGGCACAACAATGCAATAAAATAAAGATAAGAAGAGGTTGCTACAGTAGTAACAACTTCCAAGACTCAAATATAAAACAAAGTGCAGAAGTAAAATAATGGGTTGTCTCCCATAAGCGCTTTTCTATAACGCCTTTCAGCTAGGCGCAGAAAGTGTGTATCAAGTATTGTCAAGAGACGAAACATCAACATCATAATTTGTTCTAATAATAGAATCATAAGGTAACTTCATTCTCTTTCTAGGGAAGTGTTCCATACCTTTCTTGAGAGGAAATTGATATTTAATATTACCTTCCTTCATATCAATGGTGGCACCAACAAGTTCAAGAAAAGGTCTTCCCAATATAATGGGACAAGATGCATTGCATTCAATATCCAAGACAACAAAATCAACGGGGACAAGGTTATTGTTAACCATAATACGAACATTATCAATCCTCCCCAAAGGTTTCTTTATAGCATTACCAGCAAGATTAACATCCAAATAACAATTTTTTAATGGTGGCAAGTCAAGCATATCATAAATTTTCTTAGGCATAACAGAAATACTTGCACCAAGATCACATAAAGCATTACAATCAAAATCATTGACCTTCATCTTAATGATGGGCTCCCAACCATCTTCCAACTTCCTAGGAATAGAGGTTTCAAGTTTTAGTTTCTCTTATCTAGCTTTTATGAGAGCATTCGTAATATGTTTTGTAAAGGCCAAATTTATAGCACTAGCATTGGGACTTTTAGCAAGTTTTTGTAAGAACTTTATAACTTCAGAGATGTGACAATCATCAAAGTCTAAATCATTATGACCTACAGCAATGGAATCATTGTCCCCAACATTTTGAAAAATTTCAGCAGCTTTATCACAAACAGTTTCAAGCGGTTTTAGCAGTTTCAGGTAATTTTGCACGCTTTGCACTAGGAGTAGTAACATTGCCAACACCAATTATTTTACCATTGATAGTAGGGGGTGTAGCAACATGTGAAGCATTATCATTACTAGTGGTGGTAATAGTCTAAACTTTAGCTACATTATTCTCTTTAGCTAGTTTTTCATTTTCTTCTCTTTCCCACCTAGCATGAAATTCAGCCATCAATCTAATATTTTCATTAATTCGAACTTGGATGGCATTTGATGTAGTAACAATCTTATTATCAATATCCTTATTAGGCATAACTTTTAATTTTAAAAGATCAACATCAGAGGCAAGTCTATCAACCTTAGAAGCAAGAATATCAATTTTATCAAGCTTTTCTTCAACAGATTTGTTAAAAGCAGTTTGTGTACTAATAAATTCTTTAAGCATGGCTTCAAGACCAGGGGGTACATTCCTATTATTGTTGTAAGAATTCCCATAAGAATTACCATTACCATTACCATTAGCAGCAGGATATGGCCTATAGTTGTTACCAGAATTATTCCTATAAGCATTGTTATTGAAATTATTACTTTTAATGAAATTCACATCAACATGTTCTTCTTGGGCAACCAATGAAGCTAAAGGAACATCATTAGGATCAACATTAGATCTACCATTCACAAGCATAGACATAATAGCATCAATCTTATCACTCAAGGAAGAGGTTTCTTCAACGGAATTTACCTTCTTACCTTGTGGAGCCCTTTCCGTGTGCCATTCAGAGTAATTTATCATCATATTATCAAGAAGATTTGTTGCCGCCCCCAAAGTGATGGACATAAAGGTACCTCCAGCAGCTGAATCCAATAGGTTCCGCGAAGAAAAATTCAATTCTGCATAAAAGGTTTGGTTGATCATCCAAGTAGTTAGTCCATTGGTTGGGCAATTCTTTACCAAAGATTTCATTCTCTCCCATGCTTGAGCAACATGTTCATTATCTAATTGCTTGAAATTCATTATGCTACTTCTCAAAGATATAATTTTAGTGGGAGGATAATATCTACCAATAAAAGCATCCTTACATTTATTCCATGAATCAATACTATTTCTAGGCAGAGATAGCAACCAATCTTTAGCTCTTCCTCTTAAGGAGAAAGGAAACAATTTCAATTTTATAATGTCACCATCTACATCCTTATACTTTTGCATTTCACAAAGTTCAACAAAATTATTAAGATGGGCAGCAGCATCATCGGAACTAACACCGTAAAATTGCTCTCTCATAACAAGATTCAGTAAAGCAGGTTTAATTTCGAAGAATTCTGCTGTAGTAGCAGGTGGAGCAATAGGTGTGCATAAGAAATCATTATTATTTGTGCTAGTGAAGTCACACAACTTTGTATTTTCAACAGTACCCATTTTAGCAGTAGTAAATAAAGCAAACTAAATAAAGTAAACGCAAGTAACTAATTTTTTTGTGTTTTCGATATAGAGAACAAGACAGTAAATAAAGTAAAACTAGCAACTAATTTTTTTGTGTTTTGTTTTAGTACAGCAAACAAAGTAGTAAATAAAATAAAGTAAAACAAAGCAAGACAAAAACAAAGTAAAGAGATTGGAAGTGGGAGACTCCCCTTGCAGCGTGTCTTTATCTCCACGGCAACGGCGCCAGAAAAAGAGCTTGATTGCGCGTAGTTAACACATTCATTGGGAACCCCAAGAGGAAGGTGTGATACGCACAGCAGCAAGTTTTCCCTCAGTAAGAAACCAAGGTTATCGAACCAGTAGGAGCCAAGAAGCACGTTGAAGGTTGATGGCGGCGGAGTGTAGTGCGGCGCAACACCAGGGATTCCGGCGCCAACGTGGAACCTGCACAACACAATCACAGTACTTTGCCCCAACGTAACAGTGAGGTTGTCAATCTCACCGGCTTGCTGTAAACAAAGGATTAGATGTATAGTGTGGATGATGATGATTGTTTGCAAAGAAAGTAAAGAACAATTGCAGTAAATTGTATTTCAGATGTAAAGAATATCCTGGGTCCACAGTTCACTAGTGGTGTCTCTCCCATAAGATAAACAGATGTTGGGTGAACAAATTACAGTTGGGCAATTGACAAATAAAGAAGACATAACAATGCACATACATATATCATGATGAGTACTATGAGATTTAATCAGGGCATTACGACAAAGTACATAGACCGCTATCCAGCATGCATCTATGCCTAAAAAGTCCACCTTCGAGTTATCATCCGAACCCCTCCAGCATTAAGTTGTAAACAACAGTACAATTGCATTAAGTATGGTGCGTAATGTAATCAACACAAATATCCTTAGACAAAGCATCGATGTTTTATCCCTAGTAGCAACAACACATCCACAACCTTAGAACTTTCTGTCACTGTCCCAGATTTAATGCAGGCATGAACCCACTATCGAGCATATATACTCCCTCTTGGAGTCACAAGTATCAACTTGGCCAGAGCCTCTACTAGCAACGGAGAGCATGCAAGAACATAAATAACATATATGATAGATTGATAATCAACTTGACATAGTATTCAATATTCATCGGATCCCAACAAACACAACATGTAGCATTACAAATAGATGATCTTGATCATGATAGGCAGCTCACAAGATCTAACATGATAGCACAATGAGGAGAAGACAACCATCTAGCTACTGCTATGGACCCATAGTCCAGGGGTGGACTACTCACACATCGATCCGGAGGCGATCATGGCGATGAAGAGACCTCCGGGAGATGATTCCCCTCTCCGACAGGGTGCCGGAGGCGATCTCCTGAATCCCCCGAGATGGGATTGGCGGCGGCGGCGTCTCTGGAAGGTTTTCCGTATCGTGGCTCCATGTACTGGGGTTTTCGCGACGAAGGCTTTAAGTAGGCGGAAGGGCAGGTCGAGGGGCGCCACGAGGGGCCCACACACCAGGGCCGCGTGGCCAGGGCCCAGGCCGCACCGCCCTGGCGTGTCGTCGCCTCGTGGCCCCACTTCGTGATCCTTTTGGTCTTATGGAAGTTTCGTGGAAAAATAGGATCCTGGGCGTTGATTTCGTCCAATTCCGAGAATATTTCCTTACTAGGATTTCTGAAACCAGAAACAGCAGAAAACAACAACTAGCTCTTCGGCATCTCGTCAATAGGTTAGTGCCGGAAAATGCATAATAATGACATATAATGTGTATAAAACATGTGAGTATCATCATAAAAGTAGTATGGAACATAAGAAATTATAGATACGTTTGGGACGTATCAAGCGGATTATCCCCACCAATCCCCACTAAAACTCTAGTACCAAACAAGCCCTTATGGGGTCTCATCAAGGATTGGTTGGGTTTTCACATGCTTCACACCACTCAATGGGCAGGTCTCTTCATCAAGAGGTGGTGGTCTATGTTGGTGGATGGCTCTTCCCCAAACCGCAATGTTTTGGCTTCCCTCGACTTGCTCGCATCTTGGGAAATTTAGAACGTGCAAAAAACGAGTGTTTTAAACAATAAGCACACGCCTCCCTTAATTGTTCTTGATAAGATTAAAAAATAAGCTCACTAGTGGATGCTCGAGGATGCTAAAAGTTTGGATGAATTGTTGTCGGGAGAGTAGGTTTTTGTAATGCTGCCCTCTTAATTTATATGCTCCCAGGAAGAGGCGAACCCTATCTATTTGCAATTTCAAGTGATCCATCACAACATTTGTTTCTAGAGGCCGAGGCCTTACCTTGGCGGCAGTCTTACTTATGTCGTTCGACATTGTTCGATATACTTGTAAATCAAATGGGGCAAAATTTATGCCCCTGTTTCAAAAAAAATGTGTTTTAAGAAATAGCCAAGTTGATGCTAGTGTGTCATAATAGTGGATACAATAATTGCTGAGAGTAAAAAGGATTCGAGAGGGAAAACTGAGGATTCAGGAGTTGACGGAAACAGTTATAAGTTCGGGAAGAAGGATACACATCTAGGCAAGGCACATCATCAGTGGTTATACCTCCTCCGCGATGCTAATCTACTTAACAACTTGCGGGTCCCTTGATTACGCGATTGGAACCTACTTGACCAATGAGTAAATTACACAAAACTACCATAATTTAGGTTTAGGTAACAAGTTAGTACTGATTCTGGTATTTTTTTTCTTCTATAAAATCTACCAGTTGTGGGGAGAGCAACAACAGATGGTGCAAAAAGTCAGCTAATGCCGTTTTAAGCCTATTGGGCCCACTGTTAGGGCTAACTAGAACAAACATCCGTTTTCTCATGTTAGTAGCATGAGACAGATAAGAGCGAAGACTCCGCGGGAATCGGTGCTCTGGTCCGCGACGCCGCGGCGTCCGTTGTGTCGCTGCACATATACGCCGCTCGGCCTCTATATGGTCACCGTTGCAGTTTTGCTCCTCCGCTGCGCCACGTCGCCATGGCCGGCGACGCACCAAGCTAGCAGGCACTCGCTCTCACGATGCACCCGGTCCGGTCCGGTTTGGCCCTAGCGTTGGACCTCCAAACCTCTTAGAAAATCAGAGGTCCACGGTTCCGACCGATCCTCTCCTTGCAGGGTAAAGGGGTATCCAAGGTTCCCCTAGCACAACTTTGTCCTACCCGAGCTGTTGAGCTAGTATGGCACTAAATTGATGGTGGGAATCGTTAAGCACGAACTCCACCAACAAATCGACGCTATCATACTCTCATCGAAAGATCGGTCACCTTTGCCCTATCAACGGCCAGCTATTCACGAGGATGCTATGGACATGGCGGTCTCTTATGAGCACGACTGCTATCAATCCAATGCGATCTGTCCGCCCTCCTCGCCTGGTCCTAGCAGCCCCGGGTGCTGCCACAACGGACTCCTCTTCCGGGAGCGGCCCTGTCTTCAAAAAACTCACTACCCCCGAGAAGGAGGATCGCCACAGCAAGGGGCTATGCTTCAACTGCGATGAGAAGTATGTCTAATGAGTGAGGACATCATTGCAAGCACCCCTCTTCTACATTTAGTCTGTTGATGAGGACGACGAAGATGAAGGCGTCAACCTACAGATCTCGTTACTCGCGATCATCGGCATATGTACCAACGACACAATGTAACTCGTGGTGCACGTAGGCGAGTGTGAGCCCCTCTTCTAGATTGAGTCTGCCGACGAGGACGACGAATACGAAAGCGTCAACCTAAGGATCTCGATCTCCTTGCTCATGATCACCGACATACGTACCAGCGACACAATGCAACTAGTGCTGCACGTAGGCGAGCGTGAGATGGTCGCTCTCCTCGACTCAGGTAGCAGCCACAATTTCATCAACGAGGAGTTTCCAAGACAAGTGCGCTGGCACTTCTCAACCGGGGTGCCGCCTACGTGTGAGTGTAGCCAATGGAAACCTTGTGCGCTGGGCCAATAAGACTTCGTTGCCGACCTCTATGTTGGTGTAGTGGTAACCAGGGTACCACGGCCAACCTTCCACTGGGCCCTAATGACAAGCCCAATTATGACGCTGGCGGGGTTTTACCCAACCAATTCCTGGAGCCCCGGGGAGGGTTCGGACCTCGCCGAGGATCCCTCGGCGAGACATTCAACACTTGGCTTCCAAGCCAAGGCTCGCGAGGGAATCGGTGTGGAGCGTACCCGTTCCTTTGGGCCCCACACCATGGCGTGCCCATTCTTCTGCATGCTACCAGAAGACGACAAAGGAGGTGACACGCGCCATGACGACGGAGGCTAGCTCCACAGCTGGTGCGAAGGATCAAGCCTTCCGTTTTGGTGATAGGAGCTTGGACGACCAAATTTTCCCCAAGACTCGCCTCTCTTGCGAAAGAAGGCAACAAATGACATAGTTCCAGAGACGGCGACGTCACCCGAGCCATTGCGCCCTGCCATGGGTTGTTGCACCTTTTATGACCATGGACCGAGTCCATGCGTAGGTAGCACGATACAACTATCCATCCTTTGGCGCCTTGTGGCAACCCTTCTCGCCCCATGTCTTGCGGCGAATGAGGACCAACGCCACTATAAAAGGAGGGGCAACACAACAGTAGAGGGGATCCCCGATTCCGATCTGATCTCAGCTTCTTTCTCAAGAAACCATCATAGCTATAGACCTCACCAAGAGGGTCTGAACCTGAGGAGCTCACGATGTCCTCTGTGTTGCTTGCCGTGTTATCTCGTTGTCTCCGTCGTCGTGAACCAGAGAATGTCGCATTCAGCCCCTATATTCGACACACCTCATGCCTCTGCGGATACCCTTATTCCTCACGGGACACTAATCTCCGACATTTGGCGCGCCAGGTAGGGGGTTGAGGCGTGTTTTTCGGTCTCTTCATCGTCGTCGACATGGCTGGCCTCATGAGAACGCCACCAGGGCTAGGCGGAGCCCATTCCCAGCCGCATGCGCAACAACACCAACCAGCAGCGTGCTACGGAGGAGGAAGATGAGGCTTCTTTACACCGCATCCAATACTACTCAACATCTCACAAATCTACCAACCATAGTGGAGCAAGAGGATGGGGTGGTGGAGAGAAAATAATGGAGCAAGAGGGATGTGGAGGAGAAAAGAAAAGGGTGGCTTTTAGTACCCTCTACAAGTTGGAGTGGCTTCCCTCACAAATATATCAACCAAAATAGGTTCAGAGCTATCAACAATGGAGGAAAGTACGACCAAAATAAAGTGGGAGGGAGGAGCAAGACGTGCTGGTTGGATTAGACAAGAATGAAAAGGGTGGTGGGGTGCTGGTAGGAGAGGGGAAAGCTGCCTAAAAGCCCGAGATCTACTTCGCACATTCTGTGGCGGCCAATATGCGCCACAGAAAGTTGAACTTCTGTCGTACTGTCAGGGGTGGGCCCCACAAGGAATTATGTGGCGCATACACCAACATGCGCCATATAATTGTGACTTTCTGTGGCACGTGTGGGCACATGCGGCACAAAATTTCCTTCGCCCATGTGTGGATCCCACGTGGGCCCCACGGAGTTTCTGTGGCGCATCCCACTACATGTGCCACCACAATTCTGTGGCCCATCAATATTTCATGCGCCACATAAATTGGGAAATTCCGTGGAGCATATTAGTCTATGCGCGACATAAATATTTTTGTAGAGCACGCACTTTTAGGTGCGCCACAGAATACATTCCTACCTATAATGATTTTTCTAGTAGTGAAAATTCTATGGATATATCATTTGAAATTATATTTAGTGATGTATCTAATGATACTGATTTTGTATTTTGCATGTTAATGATTGTTTATAAAAACTTGACCAGACTTCGTATTGTTTGACTTTTAAAAATGATATATGTCTTATTCATTACAACGAGGTAATATATCTACGTAGGCAATTGTCCTACACTCCTACATGCCAGAATCAAGAGTCAACCGAGCTAATGTACGTCTTTGTGAATGTAATGTAATATAATGATATTTTCATGTACTGGGAATGTATGAAGCCCGAGAACAGTTTTATATCCTACATTGCATTTATTTTGTCAATATGTAAACTTTTGGCTAAATCATGGCACATTGATATGACTTATGCCGGATTCTCAAATCCATACATGGGAGGGATCAATGTGTCATGTGTGTCTTAGGTGCTTGGTGTTTGCTTTTCTCGAATTGCTTGCAGGTTGAGACATATCTCTTTTAAACCACTTTCCGCCTTTTATAAAATCAGGGTGTGCTATTGACATACTCTTAGAAAAACCATGAGAACTTGCATCAAAGAGACTTCGACATTCAAAAAGCTAAAAAATTGTAATAGTAAGATGTTTGAGTGGTCGCACATACTCCTCCAAAACATAGAGTAACGCTGTACTTAGGGAAGTCTCCAGGTAATTCAATCCTACAAATCAAACGACATTCGTATAAAAAATACTTTTAAATTTCTTTGAAATGAAGGAGCCCTTAACATATGAGACTAAACTGGCCGAGGGGATCTCCGTATCTCCATGGATCTTCATCGACGGTTATTTCTTCTCCTTCGTGGTGGTTTTGTTGATCCGTTCCGCAATTTTTCCTCCGCAACCAACAACGTCAGGTTGATTCAGAAAGGAGTGATAGCAGCGGCGCGTCGTCGACACGGTCTGGAGATTGAAGACGAAAGACATCTTAAAAATTTCTTTGTAATTTTTATTTTTGTTGGGGTGCTTTTTTATGTCCATTTGTTGTTCCGAACAACCGAACCCGACGCACTGGTGGACCCTAGTACAAGCTCGGCTCGCGCGCCTCGTCACATAAACTTCCCCCAAATTGGAGCGACGCCCCCAAATTCGCAGCAAATCGGCGAGGCGCACCGCCTCTGATTCTCTCTCTCTCTATAAACTTTTTTCCATTATCGTTTTTCCCCACTTGGCCCCTTCCCCGTGTCTCGGCTTCGAAGCCCACTACGCCGTTTCCGTCTCGTGTCTCGCGCGCTCACCATCGCCGCCGCCGCCACCGGAACCCTACGAGACACCCCCGGCCACCCGGCCGCCGATCGCGGTCCCCGCCGCCGCACGCGGCGATGGGGGCGGCGCAGCGGGGCCTGCTGCTCGACCGGTGGCGCCGGATTCAGGAGGACGAGGAGGCGTACGAGGACGGCGAGCCGTCCGCGGCCAATCGCCGCCGCCTCAACCAGGCCAAGGAGGAGTGGTACAGCTCCTGAATACTCCCTCCTTCCCCTCCACCTATCCCCTTCTCCGCCCTCGCTCCGCTTCACGAACGAATCGCACGGGTTCGGTGCTGCTGGCCTAGGTTCAGGGTACCGCCGATTGGACAGACGAGCAATGCCGCAATGCTTGCTTGCGCGAATGGGGGTTAGGGTTGCCTAGCTGCATGCTGGTAGGCCTCGGATTTTTTTTTTGGTTGCTTGGTGGTTGGTTTAATCAAGGCGAGTAGAGTTGGCTACAGTATAGTACCCCCTCTCCGTACGACCATTTTTTGACATGTAGGTGGGTTGAGATACTGTGAGTTACGTCTGCAGGCTTTAGCTAGGGTTCATTGACTATGCCAGTACGAGCATTGATGCTGTGGGATTCGTGCTTTGGAAATCCCATTGGTACTGTTTCTGGTTGATAGGAATTGGGAACTTTGGACTTTGCGAAGCACATTGTTCAGTATGCCTGTGTCTGGAACTGACTTGCAATGGAACACCGACAATATTGTGCGAATTTGTTCATTTCCCTGCAACATGCCTTATTTCGGGAGTCAAGGGTGTCTCATTTATTTTACTAACTAGTTGATGATACTCTTCATAATTTAGTTTCTCTGATGATCTGAACAGAATCTGATTTCAGTTGTCGATCACCTGCAGGTTTTCACATTGTTTCGATTTTCTGGAAAGTTTGCCGAAAGAAGAGCACATCTGGTGCGGACATGCTGATATTATGGGACCATTTTTAGAAATGTTCCATGGTTACTTTGATGAGCAGGAAAACTCACTTGTTAGAACAGTATGGTCACGGCTTTCTCAAGAACTGGGCACGTGCACACACTGTGTATGTGAGCACCACCAGGCACAGGAATCTCTTGATTCTGAATGTGGGTCTGGTAGTGTCGACCCCCTTCAGAAAGTGTTACGGCATCTTGATGAAGACAGGATTACAAAGCATCTTGAACAGATCAATGCAATGATTCAGCTTAAGGAATATGACCCTTCCTGTCATGGTGCAGAAGTTGTTTGCATAATGTTTGAAGTATGTTCCGTCTACGCGATACTTTTTTATTTCTTTCCTTATGCAACATTACATTACCGATTTCCCTGTGAAACTGAAACTTCTATCGTGGGGCTATTCATTTTTGACAAATATCAGCATGAAGTATGATTTATAGCCAGACACCTGTTACACCAATATTAGAGGACATCCACCCATACTAGTATTATTCACTAATGTCTTCCTCCCTAGGATAATATCTTTCTCCTAGGAGATATAGAAGATGCACATCAAAAGTGCATTTCATCAAATGCTCTTAGTGGCATGCCATGCCATACAAATGGTTGTTTTTATCCACCAATATAACATCTATCCAGCTGAGCATATTTATGATTAGTAGGAACTTTGAAATCCACCGAGTTCATGTCCATTCCATGAATTAGTCAAAACTTCACCCACAATATCAGGCCATGCCTATTTGGGTCGACCTGTAACTGTGCACCTAATTTTTTCGTTTTCTTTAGGAAGTTCTGCACTTACCAAAGCAAGCTGATATTTTATATGCAAAGTGATCAAAGTAAATATCTGATGAGTCATATTTCATTTTCAACAGCCATATAGGTTTCAAGGTCTTAAGTTTCATGGCGACCACCATAAACTGTTTTTTAAATCTATTTACAGGTTATGATGTATCCTGTTCTTTTAGATGACCAATCATTGGCTAATCAGTTCCAGATATTCATTGAAACAATTGATGAATCATATGAAGTGAGCCTTTCAACTAATCAGCAATATCCTGTAAGTTACCTCTTTCTGTTTGTAAATGCTCATAACACTACTTGTAATGTCTTAGTCACGTGACTACTTGGTCCTCCAGAGATAGATAAAGAACTATCATTCAAAATAATGAATAATCAAGTAGTGCAGGAGGATTCTGTCTATCACCAGTTAATTTTAGTTTATTGCTGAAAATATAGTATCTCACTACATGTTTAAACTTACAAATCTAGGGTGTTTATGCATTACTTTTCTTCAAAAGTTGTAAAGCTCGAGCAATTGGGCTTCGCTTAGCCCGATCCATGGGAAAACTAAGGTAATTTACCTTCCACTTTCCTGTTCATTTTGAATCACTTAAGTTACAAACTGTGCAATGTACGGTTTAACTAAGCAAAGTAATAGACTGTATGGAGAGCTATCAAGCCTGTGGTTGACAATCCTTTTTGGCTTTGTCATAGTTAATAAACCTTACACTTATAGTCTTGAAATCTGTATCCCTCAAGTGGTACCAGCCATCCCTATATGAATATTGTAACATGCCAAAACATATCTACTTGTAATGTATTGGCCATATTAAGGTGAGTATATTGTACAAGTTCCTTTGTTGATACATATCTTCTATATACTGTCTAAACTCGAATTCTATTCTAAAAAGTGCTGGTTACCTAACGGGCTAACAGTAAAACTAAGCTACATGAAACTAATCTCCTCGTTTCATGTTAATTGTATATTCTTAGCTCGTCAGAATATTTAAGACAAATGGTAGAGGCGTAGAGCGACCAAATGTTGTTTTTTCAAGATATCTTGGTACGACCATATGTATTATATATAATGTATTAGATGATATATCATTAGATTTCGAGCTGTCTTCTGTTCTCCAAAATCCCAAATTTGGACGTACACTTTTCCGCGTTAACACTAAAAAAAATCACATCCATTTGACCATTCCTACTTTCATCTCAGTTGCTCAAGTCTTCAACAGCCTAGCAAGTTTAATTCTATTAATCTAATTAAGATTCGTTTGATGAAATCGGTAGTAGGACTCCTCACCAGCTTAACTCTACACGAGTAGTGGGCTTTCAGCAAGTGCTCTAATTATTCTTTCAGGATAAGCATATTGGGTTTGGTATAACCCTGTCCAGTTTCAGTAAAATAATAACTGTAAACTATCACATTTAATTGTTTAATTGATCATTTGCAGGAAAGCGGTTGACTTGGAACCATTGCAACCCTTGCTGCAAAAATATATCGAGTTCTTGGATGTTGAAGCTCTTCCATCTACTTCAGAATCTTCAAGACCTAGGGTGCAGCTCAAAAGGGCTGATGTATGGCTTGGATTTAAATCATTGTATGTAAGTTTAACACATGAATTGCATGACTTCTTATGTTTTCATATATCAGAGACATCACACCTATTAATATGATGCCTGTCTTTGCAGCCTTGGGTTTCTTGAGGCGCCTGCTTTTGAAGATGGAATCTTGGAGAAATACCCTATCTTCCTGAATATTGTGCTTAACAATGTCAGTGATGACGGATCTGATCTATCATGTGCTGTTAGTTGTCTCAAAGCATCTTTTGAAATGCTTGGTGAGTGTGATCATTGAGTTTCTGATGTCCTATGAGTATGATTAGCTTTCATATATGCATACTTACACACTCTTTGTTTTAGGCTGCAAACTTTGGTTGAGAACAACACTATCACCTAGTGTTATGCGGAACACATTATTGGGTCAGTGTTTTCACACTCGAGTTGAGAAAAGTCACAAAGAAATATTCGATCTCTTCCTCCCATTTCTTCAGGCATGTCTGCTTCCCTTTTTCTATGAAGCGACCCTCTCATCTTCCAAATCTTAATGAGCTATGGAAGTTAATTCCTATGTGCTATGCAGTCCCTTGAAGCGCTACAAGATGGTGAACATGAAAAGCAACGGAGGAACATACTGTATTTTCTTCTTCATCAAGTAACTCGGAGTAGTAACTTCAGCGCTCTGATGAGAAAAAATGCTACCAAGGTTAGGTTATTTTGGTGTCTCTTTACCTTTTTAGTTATTCAAAATTCCATGTAAACGCTCTCTCAAACTTATCTTCATGTATCCCCAAATTATTTTGCTGGCTATCAAGTATAGCCTGCTTGAGAGTTTTGGCTATTCGTGATATTGTATTTGTTTTAAACTTGTAGTACTAATCTGTAAAAATGGAACAAACAGCTAGATAATTCATCCTTTTCTTTTGGAAGACCTAGAGTGAGTGATTTTGGATACAAGTGAAGTATGATTTACAGCTGGTCATATTTGTGACTGAGCCTGTTGGGTCCATGGAATTCACCACATTTTGTAGAATTCACTGCATTCGGTAGTGAAGCAGGTGGTCAAAAGGATCATTAGAAGTGTCTTTGTAGCCTTTTTTATTTTATTTTTGATGGGCTTAGTGACCCCTACCCCATCCACCATTGGAAGAACTATTCCACATGAACTAGATATGACATGTTTGCTTAGAATCCTAGCGACAAACCATTTTCAGTAGTTCTACAATTGCTGGATCAGATTGGCATTCAATTGAGGCCAAGTGATAATCCAGGAAATGTGCTTAGATTTATATTTGGAAGCTAAGGAGTGCACATATCTTAAACAATATTCCTGCTAGTATTACATCTTGGTTGCACCATCTAGAAAAGTGATTCATATTCAATCTCTTAGACTTAAGGAGTCTGCAACACTCCTCAATGGTGCTCATCACTTGCATGTATTTTCTTTGTACATCCACTGTCCCTTCACCTTATATGCACTGTCTTATCTTCTTATAATATTACCCCCTCTTGCAAAATGTAAGAGACAGTCTTTTGACCAACAATTAGACTGATGAAATGTGGATTTATGTGAAAACCATATAATCAGACTTGCGTTCAGAAGCATTTTCCGATGACATCACTTTTGTATCACATAATTTGCATTAGATTGGTCTAATTGCTGGTCGAACATAAACCTTGGGATGTGTTCGTGCCTCACATTATACTGTCAGGGCCTTCCCTACAGTTTTCCCCTCAAAACAGTTCTACAATTTCTTGTGTCATGGTAAACTGATAGTTGTAGGAGCCATCTAAGTCGTTTTCAAATTTCTGCAGGCCATGCTACCTATGCTGGCAAGTTTACTGTTTTCTAAATTGATTTAGTGCTTCTTAGTTGTGGTTCGCTGAGTTAATTGTAGATAATGTGTACATGCTATACATAGTACCAGAATGCGTGCCGTTTATTTTGTAAACTTTGTAATTAAATCAATCTCCATTTACATGAGATCTTCATACAAATTCATGCACGATTTTTGGAATGTATTTTTGAGATTACCAGCTATACATTCTAACATAGAAGAAAACGCTGCTTTCAGTGCCTAGAACAAATCATAGTAGAAACAACGTCGATTGATGTTAGAATAGGCCACCAAATAGAACATAGAGCTTTTAGGCTATGCATTTACAGCTGTACACATATTTTTGGGATTCTGAGAAATGGTGATGCCATGCTGCTACAGGATTTTGATATAATACCCTTATAGGCTTATAGTGTTTAGCTGTTAGCTGTAACATCAATAGCCATATGAAAAGAAAATCAAGCCAATAACTACATTTCTTAACAGTTCTGAATTTCATTGATTGGGCGTAATTTTGGTTATTGTTAGTGCAACACTATTGATACCTTTGCCTATTTCTGTCCAGATTGCTCTTCTTATTGTGCAAAGAGGCTACACAATGAGCCCTCCTTGCCCAGCCTCGGAATGCGCCCATATGTGGTAATGACCAAATGTTGTTTATCTTGACAATATTACACTCATTAGCAAGGATTAAGAGTCGCTTGACTAGCCAAGATTAGTTGCTTGACTAGTCTATGAGTCAGTACCTGTGTTCCAACCAAAAACGTCGACTAGTCATGACTAGTCCATGAGTCGGTATCCTTGCTCATTAGAGTACTTATTATGAGGTTGAGGGCGTGATACCATGTATAAGAGTTCACCTTAATTGTTGCTATAGAACTAGAATATTTTGTAAGTATATGTGCATATATGCCTCTGCTATGCACCGGTTGTTTATAGAATTTCTTGTGCTTTGAAGTATGTTTCTGCTGTGCTGAGTATTCTATTCATATATTGTTCTATCATAGCTAACCTTGGTTCTAACATATCATGTACTGATGGCAGTTAAGCTTATAAAATCTTTCCTACATCTGCGGTCTGCCAAATCTCAAATAAATAGCAGAATGCCCACACATTGTAACTTGTTACAGACTAAAAGCAATTGTACCACATGTTCAAAAATATCATATTTGTGCCCATATCAATCCACCCATACCTGTACTTATCCAAATCGTTTGGCAGAGTCGTGACGCCTGAAGGTGAGCACACGATCGCCACCAGTATGCATTGAAGATTATTATTATTAATCAATAGTTAAAGACAGTGAACTTGCTGGCGATTCCTACAAACATGAATGTAATGCTAGTCTGGAAAAGCTCTTCTCTAATTTAGCCTCAGATACCACAAATTTGTCAAAACTCTCTTAGTTCCTGTTTGGGTTTGGGGTAATATTTATGCAGGCCTCGGTATTTAGGTCAAAACCCAATTAAATACCAAAGACCACACAAAAATTGCCCCCAATCCGAACAGGGCCTAGATGGATAACTACCCCAATCTCCTAGACTTCACTCTCAGCACTACTGTTGCCAAGTGAATGACGCTCTCTGTCTTCCAGGATCTGTGACTGGTCAGATTAAACTGGTGCCTTAAGTTCTAGACTGATGTGGATGGCTTCTTTGCCTGTTGGCTATAGATTGCATGGTTGCACTGTATTTTGGTCTTAACAAATTTTTTTTCACGGACTACCGTTAAGCTGGTCCTTAAATTTTTTAATTGGTTCTGTTGGACATGACATTTAATATGTTAGCAGAATTCAGAACCATGGAATTTTACTTGCTGGTAAAAAATTGGTCTGAAATTGTGTGCAGTTCCTCAATGTCATTGCTCTCTCTAATTAATAAAATAGGAGAAGTATCACTAGCTTATTTCTAGCAGGCTGCTTCTGATTTCTGCTCTTTATTTACCTATTTTAAGGTCAGTTTTATTTTTCCATTTGTTGCCTCTGATCTTCATTTTTTTTGAACAGGGGACCATCTTTGATATGTTCATTGAAGGATACATCCTTGCATAGTTCTCTGCGGCAACCTGCATTTGATCTCATCAATATTCTCATAGTTTCTGACGCTTCTGCCTTGATTTCCTTCAAACTGAAGTATGAGTCCACCTCAAAGGGTGATGCAAGAAGCTCTGTCATATTCATCGACGATGATGATGAATTGCCTTTTGTTGATGATACTGTGGAAAAGGAGTATGGTTGTTGGAATGATTTCAGTGTCCTGAACAAGTTGACGTTCCAGGGATGCAAGGATTGGACATGTGTCCCTTTATTATGGTATCTTGTGATGGTTCAGTTGGAACCCTCTAAACTGCCTATAGCTTTTTCGAAAGCAGTGTTTTGGGCTCTATCTCATATTTCTGTTTTAGAGCCCGGGTTAGCTATGGAGTCCTCAGTGCCTGTGAATGATTGGTTATCGTCCCATGCTGGAGAAATCTCTTCAACATTTTCATGGCAAGTTCCAAATGGTGCTGATGATGGTGGTGGTGGGAAGGATTGCATCAATACTCTCAAGGTGTCAAAATTTGGTACCCTGCTAATGAGAATATTTAAAAGGTTCGTTCTGTTTGATTGTTCACTGTTTCATCCCTTGCGATCTGAGTTTGTGTTCTTGAACTATGTCAAGATCTTGCCATGCCATATCTTTACTGATTGCAAAACTTAAGTCCAAAATTTCTCCTGTATATCATACTTACATGAAATTAATATCTTATAGATTTGCAATTCATGTCATCATGCAAATTGAGCAATGTGGTCTTCAAAAGCAATGGACATGGGAACCAATGATGTCAGAAAGCTTGATTTTGGCACTAGTAGATCACAATGATGTATGAGTATTTCCATTGTCTTTCATCCTATCCCTACACATAAGCATTTACCATTAGTGTATTACTCATCACTGTAATTGATGTAGAGTGTACGGCAAGCTGGGAGGGCTGTCATGGAACATGTATCCCAAGCTCGGGGTTTGACCTCTGGACTTCAATTTCTGTGCTCGAGTGCATCTTCACTGTCTGCTGTTTTCGTGGGTTTAAGATATGCAGTGCAACTGGTAAGGTTTTTATTTCATTATGTTATTTGTTAGTCACTGGAATTAGTTCATATTTTGCATGGTTGCTTCCTGGCTGTTCCTGGCTTTTAGTAGCTATTGATTAAATTTCAAATTTGTATTGAATATTATGAGTTGCCACACGGTAGCTATCTGATTATCAACTATAAACAGCATATATTCTAAAAACCTAATATTTTTCTGTAAACGACTGCGTAGATTTGTATGCATATTTCATATTTATGGTTCTCATACGCATCATCTTTGATATTTTTTTCTTGAATGATGCCCCTAAGTGCACCATTTTGTATTAGAAGAATAAACTGCAAGATAGCACCACAATTACAATGCCACCAGCGGTGATGTCAACAAAAAAAGACGACCAAAGAAAGACTTACAACTCAACAGCAACCATACCAAAGAGCATGCCAAAGTTGAATAAGCGACCATTGTTGTCCTCACCAAGACCACCCTCACTCTCACCAAGGAACTGACATCGAAGCGCTGGCTAGTTAAGACCTAGAATAGTAAACACACAAATGCAGGCATAGAGTTCAGCCATCCACCACAAATGCTCGCCATCAGCTACAACACCATAGCTCAATGTGAGCTCTTACCATGACCATGATGACTGCATGAGTATCACAGGGGCGATAGCCACCAGCACGAAAGGACCTAGGAGAAGTCTGTACTGCTAGTAGGACCACACTTAAGAGGATGAAGTAGCTCAGCCTGCTCACGGCACCTCCGTCCTTGACGTTCGGTCTGTTCAACCTGACCCACGGCGCGCGCCCAAACAGCACAACAAGGACTTCACGAAGCACTTTAAAGGAGGCCGAGCATAGGGTAGGTGGTCGCTTCATGATGGCTGGCCAGCACCCCTATACCATGTCCACAACTCCATGTCCGTCTGGGCCAACCTCTAATCATACCCCTAAGGAGAGGCGGGGAGATTCGGAAGCAGACCTAGCCCTAGGTAGATGAGAAACAGGAAGGATCGACTGGATATGGGCAGGAGACGTTGTGTAGAACGTTCTTTTAACGAAGCCATCATGCCTCCCGAAAGCCAACAACACATAGGGAGAGAGCAAACACCAGCACCTTGTGGCCTCCAGGACACCAAAGCTGGATTACCGACCTAGTCCCAAGCCACCAAGAAGGGGGTGTGGATCCAAGGGGAATCTGACCTTGGCAGCTATGGAGAGGCAGGCTGGCAAGAGTCACAAGCTTCCATGCAGGGGATGGGAGCCACCATTTCCAGTTGCCGATGAATATGAGACTGAGAGATGATAAGCTGATCTCTAGAACAATAGACAGGTGGGGAGGCTGTGGTGGGAGGCCCCGCCAGCGGCACTGCGGATTGGGGCGCTGTGGTTGAGGATCTTTTACATAGTTCCGTCGGCTTTTGAATCGCCCAAAGGAGCGGCTCAGGAGACCCGAGGAAACTCCAGTCAGATCTTTGCTAATTTGAATAGTTTGATCAAATAGTTCAGGAAGGGATGTCATTGTAGTACAGATCTCTGTAAAAACTGGAAATTGGTAACTAGCTTTTGTGCTCCAACTCGTCATGGCTGTCAAAAGTCAAAACAGCAGCCAACTTCAGATGCACACATCCATATGGCCGCCATTTACAAGAACAAAGTCTTGCAAGACACGGCAAAGGGATCACATGGTGTGGGTTATGGAACATAATGTCGCGCTACAATATATTCACAAAACCTGTACCTTTTTCCCATGCCAAAACCTGTATTCTAGTATCAGATGTCCCCAAAGTGTCCCTGTATTCTAGTATCTCTTATCCTTAATTTGCAGAAGACCGTTTCTTGCTGGACCAAAAGATGAGGCAGTTCTGGGCACTTCTACAGAATACTTAATTTTTCCCTACTTATAAGTTGGTGGTTGTCCGTACACTCCTTTTCTAGCCTTTTTTGTTTTGTCTCAGCCTGACAAGTTGGATCATGCAAACCTGCGAGCATGACAGGAAGCTACTGATGAACGAAAGCTTCAGAGTGAATTAGTATGACATAGAACTTGAGTAAACTACTAGTGAAATACAAATATTTACTTTTGAATTTAAAATAATCTGAATTATATGAACATTTGAAATCCCATGGAAATTTGGCGTCATCTTTTACATTTTCTTCTAATACAAAACGACACACATTTAGGTGCGTGTTCGAGAAAAAGCTTGGAAAAGAAATCTGTAGAAGTAATGGTGATTGGTGAATACTGTGGCAGGAAACCGAACTCTTAGTTTGAAGTACATGCTAACATTTACTTGATGTTTTAAAGTGTCTTAATTTTTCAAAGTTCTGAAGGGATATAGTTTTTCATTTTTGATGATTGAGGGAACATGTTAACTTTTCTCTTAAGCCGTTCACTCTATTCTCTCGATATTTTCTGTCATAATTGAAAATAGTCACGATATGCCTTCTTTGGAATTCCAGGTTCAAAGGCAGTCACTTTTGGCAGATTTTCATAGTCTACATCACTTGTTTTTTGTCATATGTAAATTAGTAAAGGAGGATATTGCTCAACAGCCTTCAGTTCAACAGCCAGCAAAACCTTCTGAAGGTGGTTTCTTGCGTCAACCATTTTCAAATTTACCAGTAACCCCATCAGTACATGCTGTAGACATTATTTCCTGGGAGAAATTCAGCACTTTGCTTTCTGTAACTCTCTGGCCTTTTATTTCCACTTGCCTGAGAAAGGGAGAAGAGCTAATAAATACCAAACAATGTCAGGTACATCTGTACTGCTGTAATTTCTTTCAGCATCAGTAGTCGTATCTTTGTTTCTTCCCACTTCATATCTGCAGTTTTGTTTCAGATATCCTGCGTTCGAGTGCTTGAGTTGCTTCCCCTAGTCTATGAGAGAGTCAATTCATATTGCACTCAACCATTCAGTATGACGACAATGGTTCCCGACCCTAATGACATAACATGGCTTTTTCACTTGATTAACTGGGGGAAATCATCTCTGCTTGTGATCAGCAGACACTGGAAACAGTGCATGCTATCTTTGTTTAAAATACTAAAGGATTCACATAGTGGCACCATTCAACGCTACATTGAAGATCTTAGTGATATCGTTTCACATGGTTAGTACTTCAATTTTTTAATTGAATTCTGCACATATTTTAGAAGTTCCACAAAATGATTGCTAATAACTTATATATCTTCCTTTCAGATGTAATTGATATGGATGATCTTAGAGGGAGAATTTCAAATCTTAATCTTGCGGTGTTCAAGGCTCCCACAGAAGCTGAAAGGAGGGTTGCAATCAGTCTACAAACCCCCACTAATTCTAGTGCTAGTATCCCTTCTCTGATTGGTCACACAGATTTCAAGAGACATACTGGCCGTGACAATCTTGAGGTCATGAAGCCCTCTCATGGGTCAGACGTTGAACACATAATTGTCCTTTCAGACAGCGAAGACAATTTGCCTACAAGTGATGTGATTGGTGAGGAGGTTTTATCGTCAGTAAAGGAGAATGACAGATTCACGGCTTCAGAACTGTTGAAAAATCCTTCTGAACAAAGAATGCCATTTGAAGATAGACATGTGTCTTCAAAACATCAGATACATAGTGATATTAGTGCCTCCTCTAGACCTGTATTGATGGAAAACAGAAGCACACTTGCTGCCTCAAAAGGGTTAGGTGGAACAAAGATGCCAAATGTTCCAGTCAATACAAATAATGCTTCCCTTTTACCAAATAAGAAATCATCTGTTAGTGCCACTTCTCAACCATCGCGTCCGAATCCCTCATCGAGTACATGCAAGTTTAAGTCAATTTTCAGAGATATATCTGATGATGAAGATGACCCCTTGGAGCATGCGCTTGATAATTACAGAAGGCCACAAATTCGTGTAACAAAGTCTACCATAGTACTTCCTAAAAGGCAAGTAGTTCAACTTCAGTTACCTGCGGAAAGGAGACAGGCGTATGGCAGACCGGATACTAATATTCGACGATTTAACCCTCCTAAATTGGACAGCTGGTTTAAGAATATCTTGGAAATGGATTACTTTGCTGTTGTTGGGCTATCATCTTCTGAGATAAAGAAACCTGCTTTAAAAGAAATACCTGTATGCTTTGATTCACAAGCTCAGTATGTTGAGATTTTCCAGCCACTTGTTATAGAGGAGTTCAAAGCTCAGTTGCAGAATGCTTATGTAGAAACCCCTGCTGAAGATATGACATGCGGTTCTATATCTATACTCTCAGTTGAAAGAGTTGATGAATTTCTTGTTGTTCGTGGCCGTGCTGAGAACACAGCATCTGTCAAATCTAAAGGGTGTACAGAGAATGATTTGATACTGCTTACCAAGGATCCATTGAAAAGCACGGGACAGCAGGTGCATGTGCTTGGAAAGGTACTACTGTTGCCCATGATGCTCCAGTGATCTCATAATCTAACTCTGTAAGTCTTGCCTAATGTATTTACTGTTTTCAGGTGGATCGGCGTGAGTTTGATAAAAACAAGGCATTAATTATTGTAATAAAGTTCTTTCTCTCTAATGATAATCCACGTCTAAATAAAGTGAGACGCGTTCTTGTTGAAAGAAGTAAATGGTTCTTGAATCGGGTTATGAGCATGACTCCTCAAATCCGAGAGTTCAGCGCTCTCTCATCATTAAGTGATATCCCAGTGCTTCCAGTAATTTTGAATCCTGTTTCACGTGCTGCAACCAATCATGAATGTGGAAAAGTGTACCTGGACAAACTTACACGCCCTATGCAGAAAGTATTGAAGTCATCATACAATGAAAGCCAGCTCCAAGCTGTAAGTATTGCCATTGGATCAACAGGCTCTAAAACAAAATGTGATCTGTCTCTTATTCAGGGCCCTCCAGGTTTGTTCTTCCTGATCCTGATCTTTGTCCTTATATTGTAGCAAGTCTAGTCACCAGAACAAATGAAATGAAATTTTATGCTTGTGTTCCCTGCAGGTACGGGTAAAACCAAAACCATTGTCGCGATAGTGAGTGCATTGCTTTCTGTACATGCCGACAACTCTTACAACTTACCAAGAAATGAATCCCTAGCTAGTGCTGAGTTTACCAAGCCAAGAACAAAGATTAGTCAAACTGCTGCAATAGCTAGAGCTTGGCAGGATGCTGCCCTTGCTAAACAACAGATAAATGATTCGCAGAGAGAAAACCCTAGGATAGAACGGCTCTCAAAAGGAAGCCTTTCAAGAGGAAGGGCTCTAGTATGTGCGCAGTCAAATGCGGCAGTTGATGAACTTTTGTCAAGACTTAGTGATGGATTGTATGATGCTGAAGGAAAGCTGTATAGGCCATATATAGTGAGGGTCGGTAATGCAAAGACAGTTCATTCTAATTCAATCCCTTACTTTATTGACACACTTGTTGAGCAAAGGTTGTCAGATGAGTTAATGGCCAAGAATGAAGCCAACATTTCATCTGATGCCGAATCGTCTGGCTCACTTAGGGCTAGATTGGAGAAGGTTGTAGACAAAATTAGATATTATGAGTCAAGGCGAAAACTAGTTGAGGGTGATGAAACAGAAAACTGCTCTTCTGTGCCCGATGAAGATGAGGCGGATGAAGTTTCTGACGAAGCAATTGGTGCAAAGCTCAATATCTTATATACACAGAAAAGGGCAGTTTCGGCAGAACTTGCCACTGCACATGCACGTGAAAAAAAATAGCTGATGAAAACAAGTCTCTTAAGCACAAGGTAAGGAAGTCAATTCTCGGAGAAGCAGAAATTGTTGTGACAACACTCAGTGGGTGCGGAGGTGATATTTATGGAGTTTGCTCGGAAACTGCTTCAGCTAAAAGATATGGGAATTTCTCTGAGCAAGCTTTGTTTGATGTTGTTGTTATTGATGAAGCTGCACAGGTATGGTCTCACTCTCAGTACTAACTGTTCTATTTGAAATCAAGCTAATTTTGTATTTCATTTTTATTTGCTGAACTAAGCTTTGGTTTACTCCTCTACAGGCTCTTGAGCCTGCAACTTTGATTCCACTTCAGTTACTCAAGTCGAAAGGAACCAAGTGCATAATGGTAGCGTGCTCTCTTTTAATATATCTGATTACACAATATTTTTGAGCAACACCTCGAAGCAACATTTTGGTGCTAGCTCGTATACAGTATACTTAGTAATGTCTCTTTTGAAGGTTGGTGACCCAAAGCAGCTACCTGCTACTGTGATGTCTGGATTGGCTAGCAAGTTTCTTTATGAGTGCAGCATGTTTGAACGCCTTCAAAGAGCTGGTTACCCAGTTATTATGCTCACTAAACAGGTTAGCATAAGTCATGCATATGCTGTCTCTAATCTTTTGGCAGTTGGTTTGGTTGTTCAAAGGAAACTGTAGAAAGTGACAGTGGAGTTAAAGATGTTAAAATTTAAAATTCAATCATAATCTGTTCAAATTTGTTTATATGTTATTTGGATCTTTAGCATTTTGGTTCTCAGAACTTCAGGATTACTTCTGCTATTGAGATTCATAACTTCAGTATTTTGTCTCACTGGCACTGAAGTAGACCATGTTATTAGTTCCCTGAAGGTTCCTTATTGATCGATATGGCAAACTATGTTGTACTTCCTGAATTTTATTTTTTTGTTTCCCATCATTTTATTAGTTTTATGGGATAACAATGGTCTGTTTCCAGTTATGTAATTATACGAGAATGGTAGCAAGCTTATTAACATGATTACAAGTAACAATTTCTGTGGGTTTTCTGCAATATGTACTGCCTAATGGATTAGTAGATTTGCATGCTAGAAGAGCTCTGAACTGTGTAGGCTGTATGCTAATTTCTCCTTATTTATTTTTGTTGTGTGCAGTACCGGATGCACCCTGACATTAGCAGATTCCCATCCTTGCATTTCTATGAAAATAAATTGCTCGATGGTGCTCAAAAGGCTGAAAAATCTGCTCCGTTCCATAATCACAGTTGTCTTGGTCCATACATGTTCTTTGATATTACTGATGGTCGTGAGCGTGGTGGAACAAACGCTGCTGCACAATCACTCTGTAATCAGTTTGAAGCTGATGCAGCTCTTGAAATACTGTCATATTTAAAGAACAGGTAAGAGTATTATCTTTACTTTCACCACCTACTTTAGTGATCTTATTTTGCAGGTATCTGATCCTTTGTACTTGCTTTGTGAAGGTATCCAGCAGAATTCTCCTGTAGAAAGATAGGGATCATAACTCCATACAGGAGTCAACTCTCCTTGCTGCGTTCGAGGTTCACTTCTTTCTTTGGGCCTGAGATTGTTGCTGAGATGGAAATCAATACCGTGGATGGATTTCAAGGTCGGGAAGTTGACATCTTGCTGTTGTCAACTGTTAGAGCGTCCAACTCCTCAGGTGATAGACATCACACTGGTGAAGCTCGTAGCATTGGGTTTGTTGCAGATGTTAGGCGTATGAATGTTGCGCTAACACGTGCCAGATTCTCTCTATGGATAGTTGGAAATGCAAGAACATTGCAGACCAATTCACATTGGGCTTCCTTAATACAGAATGCTAAAGAACGGAATATGTTCATCTCAGTTCAGAGGCCCTATGGTCTGATCTTTGACAAAGTCCACGGTACCACTCATAGCTACCATAATAGTCACCTTCAGCAGCAGAAGGAAAATGAAAAGGCTGGTACAGCAAACTCACAGGCATTCCATGCACAACAACGTAAAGAACATGTGGGACATGCTGACAGGACTACAGAAAAGGAAGGTAAATATTTACGCGAGGATCATTCAAAACGAGCATCACGCTGGGATCGAAAGAATCCTAAAGCTCAAAACTCCACCATGCGAAAATCCAGCCAAGATAATGAACCGGCAATGCAGAGTGAAGATATGAAAGCTACAAAGGGTTCATTGAAACAAGATAGTGGTCAGGACTCAGTGATGAGAAAGCAAGGAGTAGAAAAGAAGTCGCTTGCTAAAAGGTTGGCAGCAGAGGATCCTCATGATGGTTCTGATGTCAGATGGCAAAGGGAATCACATAAGCATGTTAAGGAGACTGTTGGTATGGAAACTGATAAGGCCTTATTTAAGCAAGGTGCACCTGAGAATTCCAAGGTGAAAGTACATAATAAAGACAAAAAGATCATCAACCAAAGCAGTGATATGGGAACCATCAAGGGTTCATCAAAACATGATTCCAACTTTAAATCAGTGGCCAAGAAGGATGGTGATTCTCCATCAGCACACCAGGATATGCAGAAGTTGATACAAAAGGCTAAAGGAACAAGGAAGTTTTATGAAAAACCAAGACTCGGTAATTCAAATCAAGAGAATTCCTTGGTTAAACATGATACACTTTCGGAATTAGCGAGTAAGAACAGTGGTACCTGTCCACCAACAATCCCTGATATGAAAAAAATGACTACTAAGGTCAAAGGGACAAGGAAGTTTACGGAGCAACCAAGAGCTGGGAACTCTAATCAAGTTGACCCCTCAGTTACATCACATTTTGATGAAGCAGGTAGCCATATACGGGATCTTACAAAAAGCCAAGCTCCGAACCTCACTGTAACTAGTCAAAATCATCAAATTGCTGCAAGGAAGCGTCAAAGGGAGGATGTTGAATCTTTACTTTCTTCAGCTCTTATATCATCAAATAAGCCTTCCTCAAAGTGTCCTAAGAAGAAACAAAAATGAGACCATGTAGCAAAGGCAAGTTCTTACCGCCTTTTGTTTTCCATAACAAAAAACACAACAGTGGTTATTTTCTTGCAAGTACATACTACTTTAATCTAGAAGGGTATCCATCAACGTATTCTGTGCTGTATAAATAGTTCAAAACTACATCACCTGTAGCAACACTAGCTTTGCAAGCTCCTGCTTAGTTGGATATTGATTACGTGCTGGGTCCACTAACCTTCAGGCCTCAGTATGTCACACTGTCACATAATGGCTATTAAGGCTTTCTTAATAGTTTAATTGCTTACGCATTGGCTTTCTGGCAACGGTCTGTACCTCTGCGTTAGTGTGACATAAACCCTGAACGTCTGATACTGGCTTGAATACTGAAGATTGAATCATGATTTTGTGTACATACTTAAAAAGAACATTATTTTTGGTTGCATTCATGTAAACCCTGTGCAGTGTATGCATAGTAGTCTAGGGTGATGTACATTAATTGAAGGCTTGAGTGATCTTATAGACTGTTGCAGTTTAGTTAGTCTTAAAATCTTGTTCCTTTGTTTTGTCGGTGTATAGGAGTTTTTCATAATGACAGTGCCAATAGATGTTTCTAGTTCTGTTCGGCATAACATATTTGCACTCCCATCATCTATTGTGTACAGTCATGATTGTGTATAGTCAGATCCTCATTTTACTATAATAGAGATGTTATACTAGATGCTATTGACTTTTACTGAAGCTAATATTGTTAACCGTACAGGTGGCAGCAGACAGTTTTTTCTGCCCAACATATCCTTGGCAGCTTTTAACATGCTGATTGGCTGATCTCATGAATAGTATATGCTATTGACTGTTGTGATGTGCTGCAAAGCAGTAGCGATACTTGAACTGCTTCGTCTCCAAATTAAGCGACACATCAACTGATTTTGCGAGATAGGAACTACTGTGACATAGGTAGATATTTTGGATCTTCTTCCCTGACCATCGATTTGGATACAGGAAGTTGAAGGACCGTCTAGGAGGTGATCAGATTATTTTGGTATAGCTTTGAAGATACTACTCGTAGAAGTGCAAATTGATTTTGCCCTGTAAATATTTGTACAATGACAGAACTACATGGGTTGGTGTCCTTAGAAATGATCCAAGAAATGAAATGGGTATCACGTGTCTTGCATAGTGACCAGCTTGGAATCCCATCATCATTTTGTAGTGTTCGGTTGGCTAGCATAGCGTGGCGTCCGTAGGCAGAGAATACTTAGTACTAGCCACTTGATGGCTATATGAACCTGCCATCATCTTTAGTCACTTATATGCAAAAACTTACTTTTTACGACCTTCTCTCAATCTCTTTATTCACATATATTGTACTCGTATTTGCTTAGGAGCACGTGTAAAGGTGGTCCCATGCACGAGAGCTTACTATGCTCACTTTTCCACGTCTGTCCTACGAATCTCATGGAAACTATCAGACTACGAAGTCAAAAAATACAACTACAAGTCTACAACTGAGCAAGACTTCTCATCTCATGGAACAAACCACCCTTACTGAGTATAAAATGACTGGATCCAGCATGAGAAAAAAGATACTCCACAAAGAAGAAACGGCAAGGACAATCGAACGTCCACAAAAACGGCACAGGAAACGGTTATTATTCAAGCATGCGTACGTACAGTACACTGAGGGTTGATAGGAAATCTGAATTATTGTCATCAGAACGTACGACGTGGGATGAAGACGACGACTGCTAAAACAACGTAGCAACCACATATAACCTTTTTTTTTAATCAGCAGCATGTGCTGCAACACGCCCAATTATATATCGAGCAGGTGTTGCAGTTGCATTTGGGATACTGGCACTTGAAGATATACAGGAGTCGGCGTGCTGCGCCTTGGTTGCCCGCCGTTGCTGCTGCTTGTGTGGCCATCAGCAGGGCCACCACGACTGCCAGAGCGCAGAAAATAACCATCGTGTTCTTCTTCACAAGCTCCACGCCGCCGGCAGCCATCGCTTCAGCTGGCTGCATACACACAAGATATATATGAACACCATGCATGGCTTAGGGAGATACTATGAACTAACAATGACACGAAGCTGTAGGATATGTTGCCCTCAAAACGTATGATAAAAGACGAGCAGCAATGCCTTACCAATCAGACTTAACTAGCGCAACTGATCGATGATTGGGGGTAGCTCTCCTTTGCTGCTGGTGAAATAAGAAGAAGGGAGGGCTCTTATTTATAGAAGACCGATGGAGGCGAAAACCATTGGCCGGAAAACCAGTCCACGATATCTGCTGTATAGATGCACGCACCGGACACTGGATCCAATCCATAGTGCGTTTGTTAGCCTGATAATTCCATGGCATCCGACGTGTTCCTCGTGTGAATGAGACTCGAGCCGCAGGACCTGCAGTCGCGCGCCTAGTACCGACATAACACATTTTGTGTGTATCCAATCGTAGTACCATCAACTTGGCCTTGGATCTCATATTCTCGTTCGTAAAACAGAGCGAGATGTACGCCTAGTCACCACCTACACATCGGACCACCTTTTCCTATTATTATAGGGTACCCATAGTCTCCTCACCCAATCAACAAAATTACAAGATCCATGTTTAGTTTCCGGTTCAATGGGACTACTCTCTCTGTCTTGAATTACTTGTCACAAATTTATCTAAATATGCATCTATCTAGACACATTTTTATCTAGACACATTTTTGTGTATAGATTTCCCAAGATCATGCATCACAAATCCAAAGCCACCACTCAACATCTACAAACCTGACAATAGGTGAAGAACATACCATCAGGGTCTTATGCCCTACAAACACAAACTACGACCTACCAACTAATTACCGAGGGCATCAGCGAGTCCCCTATGGCGAAAACAAAGGCACACAAGCGGTCTAGCACACTCTCGACGAGCACCTCATGCATCCTCTTTAGAAGCCGCCACCGTCATCTACCGCTGGTCCATCTTTAGAGCAAAGATCAACATAGCATTTTCTAGTCCTGCCTTGGACGCCGCCATGGTGCCAGAGAACACCCCCACCGTGCACGAGTCCATCACACCGTGTCCGTCACCGAGGCCCCGTGCTACGCCACCAAGACTCATCATCGTCGACGTGGTAGATGCTTACCACTCCACCTCTTGCCTCCACCATCCAGCTGCCCAAACAATATGGTATAAACAGGTTCAAGGAAACCGTGTCGGCATGGTGGAATCATCCAAGGAGATCGACTAAACCCATTAAGAAGGTGCACATCTCTCGGCTAGCCAATGCTCTCAAAATTTTGAGGAGCAGGCGCATAGATAGACAAAGATTTTTTAAAGATTCAAC
>NC_061512.1:233157735-233178277 GCF_022539505.1 Lolium rigidum | reverse complement strand
AACTACACACTTCTAGTACAAAATATTTTTCGGTACTACATTTCATTCACAAATTTTCTGGTGTAATATTCAGCAACTATTTTTGAAAGTGTTCTTTGTTTTCGACTTTTCGCAAGGATTTTCAGAAACATGGCGCTCTTTTTTTAGACACGGTACAAAAGCACACAATACACACATGTACCATCCTTATGTACGTGTGACACACCCTATCCCAATTTAACTTTATCAAATTAAGGTGGCAAAAAAAATAGATTTACAAAGTTAACATTGATCCATGGTAGATTTACAAATTTTTACTCGGTAAAGACGTTGCGGAGGTCATTGAAAACATGTAATTATCTAGAAAAGTGTGAGCACATGTGTCAAGTCCACGACTTGAATCTAGGTAGGCAGTAAGAAACTAGGCTACACTAGATACCGGTTTACAGGATAATTACGTATTTCGAGAAAGAAGTTTAATTTCAAATTTAATCAATAAAATATATGATACGTGCCACAAAAATTATACCATTGTATTCATATTCAAAAGAAGTTTTCAATAGTATAATTTTTGTTATATATATATATACCGATTTATATTAATTAACACTAGTATGGACGTACCTAGAACTAAAATATGTCTAGATACATCTATATTAGTTCCAACTAATATGAATCGAAGGAAGTATTTTTTTGTGATATATATCTTATATTTTGTTAACCAAATTAGTAGTTAATTTTTTCTCTCGAAATACATAATAGCCCTGTGAACCGGTATGGAGGAGTATGATGGGCACTCTATTCTTTTGAAATGGGCAAAAGTTTTGTCCCAATCTACTAATTGAGTAGAAGTTTTAGAACAAAGTAAAAGTTTATGACTTATTACAAGGCTACTCTCCTGGCATCAAATAACCTAAACTTTTCGCGCCCGCTAACACTCATAACCTAGCTTCTTTCCTAATCTTGTCGAAATAACTTGTAAGGGCGCATGCTTGTTGAACACCCTAGCATTGCATTTGTTCCAAATCTTCCATTAGATTAGCATAGCGAGATAGGCCATGGATTCCATGTCCGAAGCGTTTCATCATGTAGATTCTTTACTATTATATTTCAGTTGGTCGTACGTCATACAACGCGTTTGGTGAGGAGATTGGGAACATCCTAGCCATTCAATTTTACCTCAAAGCCTCCGCCTAAAAACAAACCGTCCAATCTCACTTTGTCGGCGCTAGAAAAAAAAAAGCACGGTATCAATCGCCCACTTCATTCCTTTATTATGGCTGGAAAAAATCAATCATGATCACAACCTTCCCTGGCCATGAGAAACGTCATTTAATAGTATCAATGACGATATCAATCACCCTATTCTTTCCTTCTTTCTGGGAAACAGGAATAACTCCCCATCAACCAGGTTTGGCTGAGACGGCAAACAGGAGGAGGCGCTGCCGGAGCCCGAAGCTCTGTCCTTCGATGAGCACCAGAACACATGGAACAACTTCGACGCCTACAAGGAAATCTCCGCCAAGACCAGTTGATGGGTCGCTGGGAGATGCTGCCAGCCGTCGCCCCACGTTTGTGCAGCAGCACACCATCCCAATCTTGCTTGCTAGGTGCGACCTCATGGCCTGCACCACACGACCGCCTTCTGCTTTGCCATCATCAACGGCATCATGAAGGGTCTGTCACGTGCGAGCAGCTCGAACGGAGCGGAATTACGACATCGTGCCCGCTCGCTCTCATTCTGTCGCCCACAAGACAGCTTATCCATATAGGTGATGGTCGTCTACATCTTGTTATTTGTTTTGCTAATTTTTCCATGTGTTGTAGATATGAAGAAGATGCAAAGAAATTATCATGTCAGGTTGGTAGTCATGCCACCCCGCCGCCCATGTCGCAGGGTGCCGCAGAGGCATTCCTCTAAGCATCCACGGCACGCCATCACGAGGTCAGTCAGCTGAACGCCGCACATGTGTTCTTGGATAAGTTCTTTTGACGCGCCAACTCCGGAATGGTCCCTGCACGATCGGGCTGGGGCGACCCTAGCTTCATCCACATGCGCTACTTTGTGCTAGAGACCCGGTTGCTATGGTACTTCAAGCGTAAGCCTCGAGACATGATGCACAAGCTCAAATATCAAGTCCCTTCATATTGATGCCAACTGCGGGAAATGCCTGAAGATGCACAATGGCCATGTATGTATCTCTTCTGTAACTACATGTTTGCAGTTGTTTCCTTTGCTTGCTTGCAGATGTTTAGCTTCACGTCTTCAGTCTCTACGACAAAAGGGAGAAACACGGCCACATCATGGTACCAAGTCCAGTCGTATTCCTCTCACCAATCATCATACGTTTTGACCATAAAAATATTACTTGTACTCGCCATTTAAGCTAAAATCAACCTATTGTTATTACAATTGATCTTCAAATGCCACTACACTATTAGATTATTCATTTGAACTCACTTTATTTATTGGTGAGAAAAAGAAAAGTGACGTGCATGTCTGCTGAGTTTTCCAAATGTGAATCGTTCCTACAAATCATGTTCTTTATGTTAATTTGAACAACTTCGACGCCTACAAGGAAATCTCCGCCAAGACCAGTTGCTGGGTCGCTGGGAGATGCTGCCAGCCGTCGCCCCACATTTGTGCAGCAGCACACCATCCCAATCTTGCTTGCTAGGTGCGACCTCATGGCCTGCACCACACGACCGCCTTCTGCTTTGCCATCATCAACGGCATCATGAAGGGTCTGTCTGTGCAGCAGCCTGAACGGAGCGGAATTACGACATCGTGCCCGCTCGCTCTCATTCTGTCGCCCACAAGACAGTTATCCATATAGGTGATGGTCGTCTACATCTTGTTATTTGTTTTGCTAATTTTTCCATGTGTTGTAGATATGAAGAAGATGCAAAGAAATTATCATGTCAGGTTGGTAGTCATGCCACCCCGCCGCCCATGTCGCAGGGTGCCGCAGAGGCATTCCTCTAAGCATCAGCGGCACGCCATCACGAGGTCAGTCAGCTGAACGCCGCACATGTGTTCTTGGATAAGTTCTTTTGACGCGCCAACTCCGGAATGGTCCCTGCATGATCGGGCTGGGGCGACCCTAGCTTCATGCACATGCGCTACTTTGTGCTAGAGACCCGGTTGCTATGGTACTTTAAGCGTAAGCCTCGAGACATGATGCACAAGCTCAAATATCAAGTCCCTTCATATTGATGCCAACTGCGGGAAATGCCTGAAGATGCACAATGGCCATGTATGTATCTCTTCTGCAACTACATGTTTGCAGTTGTTTCCTTTGCTTGCTGCAGATGTTTAGCTTCACGTCTTCAGTCTCTACAGCAAAAGGGAGAAACACGGCCACATCATGGTACCAAGTCCAGCCGTATTCCTCTCACCAATCATCATACGTTTTGACCATAAAAATATTACTGTACTGCCATTTAAGCTAAAATCAACCTATTGTTATTACAATTGATCTTCAAATGCCACTACACTATTAGATTATTCATTTGAACTCACTTTATTTATTGGTGAGAAAAAGAAAAGTGACGGGCATGTCTGCTGAGTTTTCCAAATGTGAATCGTTCCTACAAATCATGTTCTTTATGTTAATTTGAATTTACCTTTCTATAACTTATGCCAGATGGAGGTATACAATATCCAGGAGGTTGTATTTTGGAACGAGAAAATTACGGTGGGCACTGATAAGGTTTAACATTTGCAAATCCTGAACCGCGCATGTATACATATATTTAATTTCAGAAATTGTCGAGAGATTTTTTGTTACTTAGTGGCTCCCCTGATAAAAGCATTTATACAAAAAAAATACACAATAGTACTTTACCGTCTGACATTCTGAATGTTTCATAATAACCTATGTGTTGACAAAATTTTATTTGTGGTTATCAATTATGCCAATCAGTTGTATTTGTAACTTCGCCAAGACATGTTTTTGGGAGCTCTTAAAGTACATGTCTTACACTTTTGCACCGTAGCTGAGAACATGAACAATCGCTATGTGAGAATTTTTTGTAGCATGGCCCAGGAGAAGTTTGACAACAACACGGGGTGAGTGCATGCGTTTTGTCGTAGCTTCTATTTCTTGTTATGGTCTTAAAACAGTTAATGCTTCCATTCTTTATGAAAATCCTGCAATTGTTATTGAACTTTCTTCCTCGTGGAGTGAACAGTATTGTGACAAATAACACTCGGTGGTGTTGTTTCAGGTTTCAATTGTAGGAACACCACTTCAGATTCTGCACACCATCATACCAACCTGTGATCTCCATGCTTCGTCAGGTGATGTCCATTTCTTAGATCCACTATAAAAGGGGCTATAATCTGATGTCGAGATAGGGCCAGCCAAGTTGTTCCAATGAGTATATAACAATAGTTGCTTGTACTATCACAATTTAACAAATAGGTGGTTGAAGGTTCATCGAGTACACAAGACATTTTTACACATGAAACCTTTTTTTGTCTTTCCTGCTAATAAGATAAATGTGTTGTGCTCACACAAATATTTTTTTATAATTGACGCGTTGGTATATTTCTCTTTTTTCACGGAATATGAATCTATCAGTGTAAGAAATGTTTTAAGTGTGTATAACATGTGCGGATATAAAAAAAAGTGAGTTGATGATGACATCGAGGGGGTGTCAATTGCAATGACCTATGAACCACAAAATTCGTGGCTAGGGATGCTGGAGAAGAGCAAAATATGATATTGTTTGAGTAAACATATGCATAATGAGTTTATTGATTGATGATGTTTATATGTTGCATTATTAGCCTGCATCAACTCTCTATTAATTCTTTGTAGGAACGATTATGGCAATTTATCAGAGTTGGAGAAGACACTAGCCCAAGGAGTGGAGTGACATGTTGTAGCATGGGTCTGCGGTGGTGACATTGTTAGAACTAGCTATGTTACTCCCACTATGAGCAGTCTGAACCAACAACTTGAGGCTTACTCTTTATGATGCGGTAGATGACATGGTGAATGATGGTGTAAGACTTATATGACTTGGCAAGTTAGGATTGGTCAAGAATGTTTGATGAGGTGGATAGGCTGCATGTGAAGAGAAATGTGATCACCTATTAAGAATAGAAAGATGAGGTGCCTATGATGCATAAGGATGCTGAGAAATAAAAAGTTGAAAGCCGTAGCAACTCACGGGCATTCAACTAGTAGTTTAGAAAAGTCAACAATCACACTGATGACAATGGCCACGTCATCAAACCCTGCCTAGAATGAGCTCACGCTAGAAACGACCAAGATTTGTGAGTTGAGGGTGTTGATTTCCGAAATATGAAGTTTGAGGTTTGATCTCGACCACCTCTACCAGTTCAAGGTTTTTTCAAACTTTACTCATGAAACCGGTTTTGAAATCCCTGTTTTTCTGAAGAAAAGTTAGCAGGTCCCTAAAAAAAATAGCAGGGCAATTGTTGGGGAGAAAAGCAAATTCCACCAAGATGAACGCCGCCATCTCCTTCCTATGCCGCCTCTCCTGTCATCGCTCTCCTGAACGAGATGAACGCCGTCGGCCATCCTCCCCTGCCCCTTCCCCTCCCGGCTCCCCTGCTCTATCCCCGACATCGAGTCCCCTGCTCCATCTCCGGTTTCCGCTGTAGGTGATCCCTAGGCCACTGCAGAGACGGACGACAGGCCAAGGAGTAGGGGTCTCATGGGGATTGGGGAGGACATGTTCAGAACGCCTAGATTCCTACATCCACGTTTCGCATCAGTCCAAAGACCAAGGTACTTCTGCGCTCTCCTTTGATTTGTCCATCTCCGGTTCCTGAATTAGAATGATCACTCCACCCCGCCTTTTGAATGGAATTGGCACGCAAGGATGCCCTTGCAGCTAAATATCTGTTTCAGAAAATGATATGCCTATACTGGGTTTGGGTCTCTGTCGTTCGTGGTCTACTGATGCTAGATTCTTCTACCTGTGCAATGACCTTTCCGATTCCATTTAATGATTCAGCATGTGTTCTTAGTTTACACGGCGTCAGGAATCATTCAGCTGGCTCTGGATTTTAGGTGATCCATTATTCTGAATTATTCACTGTCAATGTTGGGCAAAATTTTTCACAGAAGAGCAAATGAATATCTTATCTGGGCCAAACAAAATACTAAATCCTACTAACCACAGCTCTGCACTGAAAACGTACCCCTCATGGATGCCCCGACGGGGTACACAGTGTACCTGACGACATTGGACAGGATGAGCTCCATGATTCACCCGAGGTACGATGAAGTTTTCCGGGGCCAGGGCATGCCGGTGCCCAATGCAATTGCAATCTTCCTTTACTGACCTGCGTATGGTATGCATATACACAGATGAAAGATTTCAGTTCTTATGTTCTGTCCCTTTTCGGTTTTAATGTTTGTTATTCATGAATTTCACTAATAAGAAATTCGCTATGGTGTTCTTTTAATGTTGTTGAAAATCTCTATGCTGTTCTTTTAATGTTCGTTATTCATGAATTTCAGATTGGGCATAAAGGACTAAAGTTTGAGGGAATTTTTTTGTGTTTGTTGCAAGTAATCAAGATGTGTGACTAAATTATACTCAGGAGACCAACTTTGATGGTTGTTATTGTTTTTGCATGTGTGAAGTTTCTTGCCGCTACTATATGCTATCGTGCAATTATACAGGATATATGTATGTGTAGTCACCATTGTGTAGTACATGGATCATATGCTTATGCCTTATGCTCATGTGTGCAATTTGGCAGGGAAGCCAAAAGAACTTTATAGTCACTAAAATCTACAATAAGCTACCGTGCATTTGATAGTAGGGGATCTTTTTGTCCAGATAAAATTACCTTGCAGCTATATCTTTTCATATTTCATTTGTTTTACGCATTGCAAATACACCTTTATGCTTGTGCAGAGCATATGCTTTAGTTTTCTTGTACACTACACATTTTGCATTTGAGTCCGTTACAATACGAAAAAAAATGCAGATTTATGGACAACATCTGGCGTGTCTGATCGCGTCCCCGGAAATGGACCACATCTGTAAGGCGGGAGGTTAGAATGTTCCATGCTTGCTTACCTTTCTAGATGTGCTTTGCTTGCATAGTTATGAGTTTCAAATCTTAAGGGGATTGAAACTACAAATGGATAGCCCAAAATGCAAAGCCCAATTAAGTTTGAGTTAATAAATTGGCTCTCATGTTAAAAAAAAACATGCTCTGGCGTGTTACAACATTAGATTTATTCAGGATGTTCTTGGAATGTAATTTTTGAAAATATGTGGTTTCCCGTCTTTTTGTTCATGATGTGTCTTGACATATATGCTTGCCATATGTAACCTCTCTTCGAATTTCTAGATATGTACCTATTATTGTTGGTTCGCATGCTATTATTGGTACTGTATTAAAACTTCCTTGTCTTTGAATAGGTCTCATAATTTTGCATTTATCAGTTGCACAATTTCTTTTATACATTTGATTATGCTTTCTCCAAACGTCTAGGAAAAGTGTGTAAAACTGCTATTCTATTAATATCTGGCATGAGCCAAAAAGGGAACCCACAGGTTACTGCACTGGCTTATCTGGCATGAGCGTGGCATATACACTTTCAAAAATTGCTACACAAGGTCTTGGTGACATGATTACCAAATACTTTATTAGGAATGCATGTTTTCTGAAATGTAAGGCTTTACCATATCAGATTACGTGTCTTCCTTTCTGTTTCCTTTTGTACGGACAGATTCTTTGTTTACTCGAGCTATGTTTCTAGAAAATCAGTACTTGATGCTAAGAAACTTTTCCCCTGTTTTTGGAAAAAAAGAGTATAGATCAATATGATGGATATCTCTTCTCAGTTTCTCCCTTTGGCTGATAGCTTCAAGATGTTCAACCCATGGTTTTGATGCGCGGGGTAACTATTTTGTTAGTTGGTGTGAAGTGTGAACAGTAAACGTATGGATTCCATATAGATCATTTATCTTCTTCTGGTTTACAGCTTCATAGTGTATGCTATCCGGTTTAAGTTTCTATAGCAAGTGTTCATGCAGTACAGTTATTAGTTTTCCTTTTGAAGGTTCCCTTTTTGGCTGCTGCACCGTGTTATGTTGGTCTGGTTATACCTTTCTTGTAGGTTTCTGATATTTGCATTGAAAATAGTTTCCTCCTGCCGAGATTATCCCTTAGACTCTGTCATCGGTTGTAAAACCCGATGGACCTAGGTGCGTTTAACTAATCGAATGATACGATGTTGTTTGGTTTATTATCATGAGCCTTTTCTATCTTCCTATTGTCTGATATATGTGATCACCATTTTCTTCAGCAACAACAAGGATCTTCAGAATTCATCTGTGTAGAGAGCTCTATTCCAGCATTCCCGTCCTCAGGCTGTGGTTGAAGAGTTAATTACTTACTTGGTAGACATTTTATGCTTGGCTGCCGTGTCAGGTTCCTCCGTTTGTGGCTGATGATCCAAAGGTGCCATTGACACCATCCATCGCATCTGCAATGGATAAGAGGTATCCTCTCCTTTGTGCAAGCAGCTTATGGATATAGGCATGTATTGTGTCTCTATGTATCCCTTCGCTCACCCAGGTTCTGTTTGAAATGGTTTGAGGTGAAGGAAACTATCGCAGAAAGCCCTGATGGATACTCATCTACACCTTTTATTCTCAGTTTGTTCTAGCCTGGACTGAGTGATAAAAATTTCACCTCTGCTTTTACAGGAGTGTTATGTTTTGGTGTTGTTGATTCCTGGCAGATGCTTCTCATATGTTGTTGCCATGTCCAACACTATGAAGGCTGTTATGTTACTTTTGTGATCGTCATGTACATATGAACTAGGAATCCTGGTACATGTGGTGTTATCCAGTTATTTGTAAGGCTGTTTGTAGATGTGTTTTCTGACACAACTTCTGCTTACTAAGAGATCATTTTCATGGGTTTATGTGTTGAACTAATTAGCGAAAAACAAGATGCGTTCCAAATCTAATGTTTGTAAAAGCCTATGTCTGGTTCCGAGGCATTCTAGCTTGTGCTTGTGCATGATTAATGTACATCAACCACCTCAAGCGAGGGCTCAACAATTGATAGAGCAGGGAAATGAATTAGAAAGGAAGAAAACTGCAATATATCTAAGGTTTGCCAAATGTGGCAATGCTCGGAGTCGAATGTACCGAAGGCAATCCTCGCAAGTAGATGAAGTACCGAACCCGATCTAGTTCTAAGCGAAAGTACTACTGCGAACATTAATATTTGCAAAATTTCGAGAATTTGCTTGCATACAACATAAATTCGGATTAGTGCTCCAGTATGGGAACTTCTTGAGTACATCATTTCACTTTGCGTACAAGAATCATTCATATATGCACAGAAAAGAAGATGGATTGAAGACACTATACATGAAGAAAATAAAGAAAAAGCTCACAGCGTTATTATTGGGATCCAAAAAAACAAAAAATCGGATACAGCAATCCAAGAGACATGAGCATTGTCTTCGATCTTTGGGGATCCAATATGCATGTACAGCAGAGGAATGAATTAGGAAGAAAGAAAACTAGCTAGTACTAGTTCCAAGCACGATTAGCAAAATGGAACCCTGTAAGAGCATCTCCACCGGCGTCCCCCATAGCGGTCCCGATAGCGATTTGGGGGCCGGGAGGGAAAATGGGCTAAAAAGGCGCGTCCCAAACGGCGCCGGTGTTTTCCCGAGGCCAATAGAAGCGCCGGCAACCCCGTGCCGGCCCCTTGGCCAAGGGCGCGAATCGGGCGCGCCGGCGCCTCGCGAGGTGGAAAATTTTAGGCGTGGGAGCCGCCTGTCAGCCACACATCCCAAAAGTCGACGCCAGCGGGGAGTGGCGGGGCCGACGCGTCAGCGGCACATTCAATTTTAACCTAACCGTCGCCTACCTCGCGACGGGAGTTATTGGGGCGCAGCGGCGGTGCAGTTTCCGCAGACGCGCAGCGAACCGTCCCGTCGCGCCTTGCTCTTCGTGTCAGCGTTAATGAGCGCCACTGCTCCCCCGCCTCCCTCCGGCCTATAAAAAGGGCCGCATCTCATCGTTCCTCTCACACACAAATGGAATCTTTGACTAGAGTGCTGACATGCTACAGTTGAAACTATGTCGGTTCTCCGGTACCTTTACTTTAGAGGTCCGTCATCTTTGCCTAACTCACATGCTTACCAAACTCCGGCATACCCCTCCTGGTATACCGGTTCGTACTTACTCAACCTTAAGCATCCGGTTTGAGCATTAATCCGGTAGATCACAACTTAAATATGGCTAACTTGCCATAGTCTTGGCCTACCGGGGGCAATCCCCCCGACACCTAGCGCCTCTCTCCCCAACCCTACCCGCCACCATCTGAAGAGACGACGTCATGTCTGGTCGAGGCCGAGGTCGCGGCCGTGGTCGTGGTCGTGGTCGCGACAGAGCTGCACGCTCGTCGTCGCCTGCGACGCCGTCGTCTTCATCGTCGGATCTGCAGGAGGAGGAGCGGTCGGTGGTGTTCGAGTTCGTCGTCGTCCTCAAGGGCGAACCACACGACATCCAGAGGCTGCCGGACACCTTCGTCGCCGGCGACGGGCGCTCGGGCTCGCTGCTTCTGCGGGAGGCTACCTGCGGCTACTGCCGGTGGATCGTGGACGTGATCTACGACGCGCGCGGCAAGATGTACCTCCACGTTGGCTGGGAGAAGTTCGCGCGCTACCACCGCCTCGAAGCCGGCTTCGTGCTCATGTTCTCCTACCTTGGCAAGAGGGACATGAGCGTCAAGGTGTTCGACGAGACGCGCTGCCGCCGCCACTACCACGGCGACAACCGAGGAGAACGATGACTGAGTGTTGTTTCTTCGCTGCGAAAATGGGCACGCATGTTTTTGGATGTTCTTCCTCGAAAGAACCAACAGCGGCACCCTCACCAGCTGGATTTTCCAGTTTGGGTGACTGGGTGTGCCCTCGAGTGTTCTTTCTTGGCAGCGAACACACGAAACCTGCGATGACCGGTCTAGTTAGGTTTAGTTATTTTGCAATGTTTTATATTTGTGTCAACCATGGTTCAAACTATGTATTAGTTTGTGGAAAACCATGTTTCAAACTATATCTTCGTGTAAACCACGTTCCCAATTATGTATTAGTTTGTGGAATGGAATGTTTCTTCTCTTTATTTGATTTTCTATGCTTCTATTTATGATTTTAATTCAAAATATCTATCGGGGCCACCGGTTTGGGGGCACCGGTGTGGGAACAGCTCTCCTAAATAGAGGATGCAACGCTGACGTCCGCCATACGGAGGTGCCGACGCCTCTCGCCGGTGGAGATGCTCTAAGCAGTCGAATTCGTCGCGGTATGGAAGTGAAGTGGATGGACGCGCATGATCTAGGCCAACTGAATCCTGGCCGATTGGAACCTGTCGATGTCGCGACGGAGTGTATCGAGGCGCTAGAAGAGTACCGTCCTCTTGTCCTCGGATGCGTTGAACCCGACGAGGAAGGTCTTGGTCCAGGTGCGGCGGGAGTGACGTCGCGAGCTCTCGGCCCACGTCTTCTCCAGCGACGCCAAGCCATCTGCGAACTCGCGTAGGAGGAGTCGCACCGCCTTCATGTCATGGGAGACCGCTCCGTCACCACCCTGAAGCGCCGCGGAGCGGGTCGTCCTCAACTTCTCCTCCGCCTCGCGCATATCGTCGATGTGCATATTCGTTGATCGTTGGCTGGTTGCTGCGTGTGGAGAAGGCGGTTACAGCCCCGGCTGGCTCCTGCCGGCTGTACTTATACTGCCGGCGATGTGGGACCCAAGATCATCTCAGCATCCGGTGTGCAATGGACGACGGACCAAGCTCTCTCACAGGTGGGTCCGCATCCATTTCATTTTTGTTTTCTTTTTCTCTCGCCGGAAATACAACCCACTCATCCTGCTCAAGGGTATTATTCCTTTTCTTTTTCTTAACTGAAAATGGCTGCTGTGATATTTTACCCCGAAGCTTTCACATGCTTGCGCACGGGCCAACTCGGATATTTACTATTATTTTTAGATAAATTTACTGTTATATTGTATTAGTTTCAAGCCAACTCGGAGGCAAATTAGCTTACATCTCATGATTTCGATCGATCTGCCACGCATGTAAGTAGGTGTGACTTGGAACTTTTATACTTCTTTCTGACATATTATTATCTTCCCACATTCTTAACGATTATATCTTCCATATTAATTTGTTAGCATACTTAACAATATACAATGTGTCACAATATTACTTGCAGTGTTTTGAATCTACGTTGTATGTTGCAAAAAATTAAATGTATTTTGTAACCAAATTATATTAGTTGTATGTCCTTCATAGACATTGATCATTAATAATATCATATCTTGAACAAAATTTCATAATTTCAAAATTACAAAAAATGGACGCCTCCTGATTTTTTTTGGATATTGAATTATTGTGTCAATATTTATAAACAATAATCTAATGTGTATCTTCTAACAAGTACCTTAATAGAGGTTTCCAGCATATCATTTTACAAAATAGTTTATAGAAACTTCTTGAGTTTAAATTGAACTGTTCGCACCACATTCTAAGGGTTTGTGTTCAATTTGCGAGCAAACTAGGGAAGGCATCCTTCCTCTACGTGAGTTGACGTATTTACACCACTCGATTATGGGGTCTCGTCAAGGATTGGTTGGGTTTTCACATGCTTCACACCACTCAATAGACGGGTCTCTTCATCTCGGCTTGTATTATGGGACGTTTATACGGCATCTCGTTCATGTTGGTTCGTCTGCTTACACTTCTTTGATCCGGCGCCTTGAACACACATAATGATTTAGATTAGGTAAATAATGATGCAAACGACTAAAGACTACACGAGTACCACCGTCATTACAATATTACATAGATAAGTCCAGGGACACGACACATCACGACTGAGAAAACACGGGAAATAAAATCAACATGATGAAACTAAAAACTGAAGAAACATGACAAGCTTGACGAACAACTATGGGCTCCAGATATAAAAAAAAACTCTGGTCTCGCTTCACGAACATCTTCATCTTGAACATTCCACCTTTGACGCGCCCTTCGCCACCGCCATCTTCAACTTCAATGCTAGTAGGGGAGGGAGTGCATCTGGTTTGCGGTGGGGAAGATGGACTTGTAATTGGTGAAGATGTTGTAGGTCGTGCAGAAGATTGACTCACAGCCGCACCAAAACACTTGGCCGAGGACGTCGTACGCGTCGAATGGGTTGGTGAAGGTGACCGTGAGCAACTTCAGGGTGATGTTTTCACAAACTTCGTCGAGGTGAAACATCACCGGCGAGCCCGATAGGAGGTGGGCAAAGCCGGCAGTGAGGAAGGCCTCGGCGAGCTCGACGGGCCCCCTCCACCTGTACTGCGCCCACACATGGAGCGTGCTCTCCACGAGGACGCCCGCCGGGTAGAGCAGCTCTGGTACGGTAGGAGGCCGTTGGAAGGTACGTCCGTAGTACTGCATCTTCGGGTGGTGGTTGATGCGTGTAGTTGACACGTCCGTTGGGAACCCCAAGAGGAAGGTGTGATGCGCACAGCAGCAAGTTTCCCTCAGTAAGAAACCAAGGTTTAATCGAACCAGTAGGAGTCAAGAAGCACGTTGAAGGTTGTTGGTGGCGGAGTGTAGTGCGGCGCAACACCAGGGATTCCGGCGCCAACGTGGAACTCGCACAACACAATCACGTAACTTCGCCCCAATGTAACGGTGAGGTTGTCAATCTCACCGGCTTGCTTGTAAACAAAGGATTAGATGTATAGTGTGGAAGATGATGATTGTTTGCAAAGAACAGTAAAGAACAATTGCAGTAGATTGTATTTCAGATGTAAAGAATAGGACCGGGGTCCACAGATCACTACTGGTGTCTCTCCCATAAGATAAACAGATGTTGGGTGAACAAATTACAGTTGGGAAATTGACAAATAAAGAAGGCATAACAATGCACATACATATATCATGATGAGTACTATGAGATTTAATCAGGGCATTACGACAAAGTACATAGACCGCTATCCGACATGCATCTATGCCTAAAAAGTCAACCTTCGGGTTATCATCCGAACCCCCTCCAGTATTAAGTTGTAAACAACAGACAATTGCATTAAGTATGGTGCGTAATGTAATCAACACAAATATCCTTAGACAAAGCATCGATGTTTTATCCCTAGTGGCAACAACACATCCACAACCTTAGAACTTTCGTCACCGTCCCAGATTTAATGGAGGCATGAACCCACTATCGAGCATAAATACCCCCTCTTGGAGTCACAAGTATCAACTTGGCCGAGCCTCTACTAGCAACGGAGAGCATGCAAGAACATAAATAACATATATGATAGATTGATAATCAACTTGACATAGTATTCAATATTCATCGGATCCCAACAAACACAACATGTAGCATTACAAATAGATGATCTTGATCATCATAGGCAGCTCACAAGATCTAACATGATAGCAGAATGAGGAGAAGACAACCATCTAGCTACTGCTATGGACCCATAGTCCATGGGTGGACTACTCACACATCGATCCGGAGGCGATCATGGCGATGAAGAGACCTCCGGGAGATGATTCCCCTCTCCGGCGAGGTGCCGGAGGCGATCTCCTGAATCCCCCGAGATGGGATTGGCGGCGGCGGCGTCTCTGGAAGGTTTTCCGTATCGTGGCTCTCGGTACTGGGGGTTTCGCGACGAAGGCTTTAAGTAGGAGGAAGGGTAGGTTTAGGGGCGACGCGAGGGGCCTACACAACAGGCCGGCGCGGCCAGGGCTTGGGCCGCGCCGCCCTGGTGTGTCGCCACCTCGTCGCCCCACTTCGTATCCTCTTCGGTCTTCTGGAAGCTTCGTGGAAAAATAGGACCCTGGGCGTTGATTTCGTCCAATTCCGAGAATATTTCCTTACTAGGATTTCTGAAACCAAAAACAGCAGAAAACAACAACTGACTCTTCGGCATCTCGTCAATAGGTTAGTGCCGGAAAATGCATAATAATGACATATAATGTGTATAAAACATGTGAGTATCATCAATAAAGTAGCATGGAACATAAGAAATTATAGATACGTTTGGGACGTATCAAGCATCCCCAAGCTTAGTTCCTACTCGCCCTCGAGTAGGTAAACGATAACAAAGCTAATTTCCGAAGTGACATGCTATCATAATCTTGATCATACTATTGTAAGCATATGAGATGAATGCAGCGATTCGAAGCAATGATGAAGATAATGAGTAAAAAAATGAATCATATAGCAAAGACTTTTCATGAATAATACTTTCAAGACAAGCATCAATAAGACTTGCATAAGAGTTACTCATAAAGCAATAAATTCAAAGTAAAGGCATTGAAGCAACGCCAAGGAAGATGTAAGTTTCAGCGGTTGCTTTCAACTTCAACATGTATATCTCATGGATAATTGTCAACACAAAGTAATATAACAAGTGCAATAAGTAAACATGTAAGAATCAATGCACACAGTTGACACAAGTGTTTGCTTCTGGGATAGAAAGAATAGGCAAACTGACTCAACAATAAAGTAGAAGATTGGACCTTCGCAGAGGGAAGCATGGATTACTATTTTTGTGCTAGAGATTTTCATTTTGAAAACAAGAAACAATTTTGTCAACGGTAGTAATACAGCATATGTGTTATGTATAAGATATCTTATAAGTTGCAATCCTCATGCATAGTATACTAATAGTGCTTGCACCTTGTCCTAATTAGCTTGGATTAACACGGATTATCATTGCATAGCATATGTTTCAACCAATTGTCACAAAGGGGTACCTCTATGCCGCCTATACAAAGGTCTAAGGAGAAATCTCGCATTGGATTTCTCGCTTTTGATTATTCTCAACTTAGACATCCATACCGGGACAACATAGAAAACAGATAGTGGACTCCTCTTTAATGCATAAGCATTCAACAACAGTTAATTCTCTCATAAGAGATTGAGGATTAGTTGTCCAAACTGAAACTTCCACCATGAATCATGGCTTTAGTTAGCGGCCCAATGTTCTTCTCTAACATTATGCATACTCAAACCATTTGATCATGAAAATCGCCCTTACTTCAGACAAGACGAACATGCATAGCAACTCACATGATATTCAACAAAGGTAAAAGTTAATGGCGTCCCCAGAAAACATGGTTACCGCTCAACAAGCAACTTATTAAGAGATAAGACACATAAGTACATATTCTTCACCACAATAGTTTTTAAGGCTATTTGTCCCATGAGCTATATATTGCAAAGCCAAAGAATAGAAATTTAAAGGTAGCACTCAAGTAATGTACTTTGGAATGGCGGAGAAATACCATGTAGTAGGTAGGTATGGTGGACACAAATGGCATAGTAGTTGGCTCAAGGATTTGGATGCATGAGAAGAATTCCTCTCAATACAAGGCTAGGCTAGCAAGGTTGTTTGAAGCAAACTCAAGTATAAAAGGTGCAGACAAAGCTCACATATGAACATATTGTAACTATTATAAGACTTTACATTGTCTCCTTGTTGTTCAAACACCTTAACCGGAAAATATCTAGATTCTAGAGATCAATCATGCAAACCAAATTTTAACAAGCTCTATGTAGTTATTCATTAATGGGTACAAGGTACATGATGCAAGAGCTTAAACATGATCTATATGAGCACAACAATTGCCAAGTATCACATTATTCAAGACATTAAGCCATTAACACATGCGGCATTTTCCGTTTCCAACCATATAACAATAAATGAAATAGTCCAACTTTCGCAATGAACATTAAAGATAAAGCTAAGAACATATGTGTTCATACGAAACAGCGGAGCGTGTCTCTCTCCCACACAAAGAATGCTAGGATCCGATCTTATTCAAACAAAAACAAAAACAAAAACAAAAACAAAAGCAAACAGACGCTCCAAGTAAAGCACATAAGATGTGACGGAATAAAAATATAGTTTCACTAGAGGAACCTGATAAGTTGTCGATGAAGAAGGGATGCCTTGGGCATCCCCAATCTTAGACGCTTGAGTCTTCTTAAAATATGCAGGTATGAACCACGGGGGCATCCCCAAGCTTTGACTTTTCACTCTTCTTGATCATATTGTATCATCCTCCTCTCTTGACCCTTGAAAACTTCCTCCACACCAAACTCAAAACAAACTCATTAGAGGGTCGAGTGCATAATCAAAAATTCACATGTTCAGAGGTGACATAATCATTCTTAACACTTCTGGACATTGCACAAAGCTACTGGACATTAATGGAACAAAGAAATCCATCCAACATAGCAAAACAGGCAATGCGAAATAAAAGACAGAATCTGTCAAAACAGAACAATCCGTAAAGATGGATTTTATTGAGGCACCAGACTTGCTCAAATGAAAATTCCCAAATTGAATTAAAGTTGCGTACATATCTGAGGATCACGCACGTAAATTGGCAGATTTTTCTGAGCTACCTACAGAGAGGCAGGTCGAAATTCGTGACAGCAAGAAATCTGTTTAATCCAAATCTAGTATTGACTTTACTATCAAAGACTTTACTTGGCACAACAATGCAATAAAATAAAGATAAGGAGAGGTTTCTACAGTAGTAAACAACTTCCAAGACTCAAATATAAAATAAAATGCAGAAGTAAAATAATGGGTTGTCTCCCATAAGCGCTTTTCTTTAACGCCTTTCAGCTAGGCGCAGAAAGTGTGTATCAAGTATTGTCAAGAGACAAAGCATCAATATTACCTCGGGCTTTATGCATACCCTTCTTATTATTTTTCTTACTCTTTGGTTTAGGGAATACATGTCTACCTCCAGGTGTAGAGGTGAATTTTAGGGTGCCTTCTCCAACATTTATGACTGCTCCCAATAGTTTCAGTAGGGATCTTCCAAGTGTGATTTGTCCTGTTCCTACACATTCAATAACAAGATAATCAGTGGATACTGCTCTTCCAAGAATGGTTGTATCCACACCCTCGGCTATTCCCTTAGGAATTATAACAGAGTTATCAATAAGCGTTATTCCTTCTGCCCCTTCAACGAGTCCCCAAAGTGTCAAAGATTCATAGATACTCTTAGGCATAAGGCAAAAATCAGACATAATATCACAATGGGCATGAAAAGTTTCACCACCAATGACAAATTTAATAGTAGGGTCCCATTTTGAAGGTTCAGAGTTCACTAAAACTTGATCAAGACGGTTACGAACATAACTATAATTTTCTTTCAAGCAAGATGCACTTGTCTCAAGAGTGTTTAATCTACTCCCTCTGATCCTAAAAAAGTGTCAGACCGGTCATTTTGCACAAAAATCCTCATCTTTTAGTTTGACTCAACCCGCGCTCCAGCTAGTTGTCACTTGCATGCGTCTGGAAAAGGCGTCTGACTTCGCATGTGCGTGTGTGCTGGCTAGCTCCCGCATGGATGTGCGTGACTCTCTTGCATGCCTGTACTAATTATTCTGGATTTGTAAGGTTTTAACTGTAAAATGAATTTGTATTAGGCTCCGGACACATTTTCCGGATCGGAGGGAGTACTATAAATACTAATAAGAGCTGAATTAAAGTTATTAGCTGAACTATGTGATGCAACTAATTTTTTTATGGCATTAAAAGCTTGATCACCATTGCAATGAAGGAAATCTCCTCCTACTATAGCATCCAAGGCATATCTATAGCGAATCATAAGCCCAAAATAAAAATTACTAAGGAGCGAGACTTAAAGTCATTTGAGGTTCAGACTTTACGATAAGAATCAAAAATTCTAGACCAAGCATCTTTAAAACTCTCCTCATCCCCTTGTTTAAAAGTAAAGATTAATTCCTCAGGTGAAGAAGTAACAGGTACAGAGCTAGACATGATAATAAAGTAAACTAAATGCAAGTAACTAATTTTTTGTGTGTTTTCGATATAGAGAGCAAGACAGTAAATAAAGTAAAACTAGCAACTAATTTTTTTGTGTTTTGTTTTAGTGCAGCAAACAAAGTAGTAAATAAAGTAAAACAAAGCAATACAAAAACAAAGTAAAGAGATTGGAAGTGGGAGACTCCCCTTGCAGCGTGTCTTGATCTCCCCGGCAACGGCGCCAGAAATTTGCTTGATGCGTGTAGTTGTCACGTCCGTTGGGAACCCCAAGAGGAAGGTGTGATGCGCACAGCAGCAAGTTTCCCTCAGTAAGAAACCAATGTTTAATCGAACCAGTAGGAGTCAAGAAGCACGTTGAAGGTTGTTGGTGGCGGAGTGTAGTGCGGCGCAAGACCAGGGATTCCGGCGCCAACGTGGAACCTGCACAACACAATCACAGAACTTTGCCCCAACGTAACAGTGAGGTTGTCAATCTCACCGGCTTGCTGTAAACAAATGATTATATGTATAGTGTGGAAGATGATGATTGTTTGCAAAGAACAGTAAAGAACAATTGCAGTAGATTGTATTTCAGATGTAAAGAATAGGACCGGGGTCCACAGATCACTACTGGTGTCTCTCCCATAAGATAAACAGATGTTGGGTGAACAAATTACGGTTGGGCAATTGACAAATAAAGAAGGCATAACAATGCACATACATATATCATGATGAGTACTATGAGATTTAATCGGGGCATTACGACAAAGTACATAGACCGCTATCCAGCATGCATCTATGCCTAAAAAGTCCACTTTCAGGTTATCATCCGAACCCCCTCCAGTATTAAGTTGTAAACAACAGACAATTGCATTAAGTACGGTGCGTAATGTAATCAACACAAATATCCTTAGACAAAGCATCGATGTTTTATCCCTAGTGGCAACAGCACATCCACAACCTTAGAACTTTCCGTCACTCGTCCCGCATTTAATGGAGGCATGAACCCACTATCGAGCATAAATACTCCCTCTTGGAGTCACAAGTATCAACTTGGCCGAGCCTCTACTAGCAACGGAGAGCATGCAAGAACATAAATAACATATATGATAGATTGATAATCAACTTGACATAGTATTCAATATTCATCGGATCCCAACAAACACAACATGTAGCATTACAAATAGATGATCTTGATCATGATAGGCATCTCACAAGGTCTAACATGATAGCACAATGAGGAGAAGACAACCATCTAGCTACTGCTATGGACCCATAGTCCAGGGGTGGACTACTCACACATCGATCCGGAGGCGATCATGGCGATGAAGAGACCTCCGGGAGATGATTCCCCTCTCCGGCAGGGTGCCGGAGGCGATCTCTCGAATCCCCCGAGATGGGATTGGCGGCGGCGTCTCTGGAAGGTTTTCCGTATCGTGGCTCTCGGTACTGGGGGTTTCGCGACGAAGGCTTTAAGTAGGCGGAAGGGTAGGTTTAGGGGCGACGCGAGGGGCCCACACAACAGGCCGGCGCGGCCAGGGCTTGGGCCGCGCCGCCCTGGTGTGTCGCCACCTCGTGGCCCCACTTCGTATCCTCTTCGGTCTTCTGGAAGCTTCTTGGAAAAATAGGACCCTGGGCGTTGATTTCGTCCAATTCCGAGAATATTTCCTTACTAGGATTTCTGAAACCAAAAACAGCAACTGGCTCTTTGGCATCTCGTCAATAGGTTAGTGCCG
>NC_061512.1:233146395-233157635 GCF_022539505.1 Lolium rigidum | reverse complement strand
TCCCTCTTAGGTTTAGTTGCAATAAGGCGCGAAAATTTCCCCCGTTTTGCGATGAAATGCACATCCCATTTCTAAATCTACCCTTCGTTGTTCCTATGTTCTGGGTTATTACAATGCCTTTGCCTATTATACCTGTGATGACTAATATTGGCCAGGAACTTCAAGATATTCCACCTCCAGATGACAGTACTATCCATACTGATTATTCTGATATAAATTTCGTTGAAAACGGTGAAGAAACGGACTCGGGAGAGTCCTCTGATGTTGCACCGCCATCGCCACTACGTGCCAACACGCGGCAGGGATCCGCCTCGGATCGGCCCCCGCCAGCACCTGGTCGCCGCGCCGCTGATCCCGAGGGCGGGAGAATCTCCCCCGCGCGAACGTCTCGGGCTTCCTCCAGCCCGGCCACGCCACGAGCTCCGCCTGCCCCGCCTGGGTCCCCTGCTGTCGCCTCGGACAACGGCAGCAGCAGCGCCCTCCACGCCCCCGACAGCCCGGCCGCCCAACCGGAGCCCGCCACGCCCTCCTCGGCCGCCACTGTCTCCAACGCCCACGCCAGCGGCGACAGCGCCGTCTCGTCGCCATCGTCAAGATCCTCTGCGGATTCTGCTCCTGTGGCTCCGCCACAACTGGGAGTGCGCACTCGCCTCCAACAAGGTATACGCAACCCGAAAATTTATACAGATGGTACAGTTCGTTATGGCCTTCTAACATCCACAGGGGAGCCCCGCAATACTTCTGAGGCTCTTGATCATCCTCAATGGCGTCATGATATGGAGGAAGAATATGGTGCTCTCATAAATAATCATACATGGCATATTGTTCCACGTGGTTCTCACAGAAATATCATAGATTGCAAGTGGGTATACCGCATCAAGAGACGCTCTGATGGTTCTATTGACCGATATAAAGCTCGCCTCGTCGCCAAAGGGTTCAAGCAACGTTTTGGCATTGATTATGAAGACACTTTCAGTCCAGTTGTTAAAGCAGCTACTATTCGCACTGTTTTAGCTCTGTCTGTCTCTCGAGGCTGGAGTCTTCGGCAGCTAGATGTCAAGAACGCGTTCCTACATGGTGTTCTGGAAGAGGATGTGTATATGAAGCAACCCCCTGGTTTTGCAAATCCCCATGCTCCTCATCACGTCTGCAAGCTTGACAAAGCATTATATGGTCTCAAGCCCGTGCCTGGTTTTCCCGGTTGAGCTCCAAACTGCATGTCCTTGGGTTCATTCCTTCTCGAGTTGATACATCCTTGTTTCTTTATCACAAGCATGATATTATGATTTATGTTCTCATATATGTTGATGATATTATTGTGACCAACTCCTCGGATCAAGCTATTACCATCTTGCTCAAGGAACTCAATGTACACTTTGCTATCAAGGATCTTGGAAAATTACACTTCTTTCTCGGAATTGAAGTTGCTCATACACCGGATGGGTTAGTACTTACTCAGCATAAGTATGCCTCTGATTTGTTAGAAAAAGTTGGTATGAAGGACTGCAAGGCTGCACCCATGCCTCTGTCCTCTATTGATAAGCTATCTCTCACTGAGGGGGAACCTCTCGGCACTGAAGATAGCACACGATATCACAGCATTGTGGGTGCTCTCCAGTATCTCACTTTGACTCGTCCAGACTTGTCTTTCTCAGTTAACAAAGTTTGTCAATATCTACATGCTCCCATGACCTCTCACTGGACAGCAGTGAAAAGAATTCTTCGTTATGTTTCTGACACATCCCGGCTTGGTATTACCTTTCAGAAGTCACGCTCTACTTTGTTAAGTGCCTTTACAGATGCAGATTGGGCTGGAGACTTGGATGACAGGAGGTCTACAGGAGATTTTGCTATCTTTGTAGGACCTAACCTGGTTTCATGGAGTTCCAGAAAAAAGCCTACAGTCTCCAGGTCAAGTACAGAAGCTGAATACAAAGCACTAGCCAATGCTACCACTGAGCTGATTTGGGTTGAATCTCTTCTCAAAGAACTTGGTGTGCGATTGAGAGAACGACCACAACTTTGGTGTGACAATTTAGGAGCTACCTATTTGTCTGCAAATCCTATGTTTCATGCCAGAACAAAACACATTGAAATTGATTTTCACTTTGTTCGTGAACGAGTGGCACGAAAACAACTTGAGGTCAAGTTTATATCAAGCAAAGATCAAATTGCTGATGGGTTCACCAACGCTTTACCGGCTGCCAACTTGAGAGAATTTAGACGTAATCTAAATCTTCAGAGAAGTTTAGATTAAGGGGGCTGTTAGACATATGATATGTACCACGTTGTACGGTATGGAGTAGTACTCCACCCGTATATACGCTCTATGTATTGCTACGGTAGAGACTCTTTCTACCCTATATAAACACGGAACACGTGCCAGGGAGAGGCATCGTTTCAGCCAAACCAACACAGACTACAGGCGATCCGCCGACGCCGACGTACGTACTCCGTGACCAGCTTCTTAGTTTGGCCACGGCCGGGGCCGACGACACCACCACCCCAGGCCTCCTTGTGCCCGGAAGGAGTACACGCGCCGGGAGCAGCTCGATGGTCGACGATCCGGCAAGCGCCCTCGGGGATGGCCACGGCGCCAGGCAGAGCGTGCCGGTGATGGGTCGTATCGCGACACTGGAACACCATGACCTCGCGTGATGTGTCGGCAGAGGAGACGACCACCACGGGTAGCCCGCAAAGGCGGAGGTGCACTGGCGGCCGTGGCGCGGCGACCCTTTCGCGTTTCCGTCTCCTAAGACAGAGCCAGCGACATCCACAACGTCCTTTCTTTCATACGTCTTAGGTGCACAACAAAATGAAGAGCAAAGTCATAACCATTGAATTGGCGATTCTTCCTTGCTCTCTGCACAGCCCATTAATTAATTTCTCTATTTCTTATCCAGCTGCTATGTAATTTTTCTTTTACTTCACACAAGCTAGGCAGCCAGGCAAGGAATTCAGAAGTACATATGATTTTACAGCCTGCAGATATTGAGATATAGCAAGGGCATGTGGGCACTCTCAGTCACCCGGACATGAAAATGATGATCAGTACCAGTAGACAAGTGTCTTCTTGACAACTTATCGTGTACAGGAACCATTACATCTCCAGTGTGTTAAAGCACATTTTTGTTTTCTCTAAAAAAGTTGGACCAGAATTTGTTCTCTTTTTAGTGTAGAGATTATCTGTCTGTCTGTCCCTCTTTCTTATAAAAATTGGCCTTTCTACTAGACTGACCTTTTATGAAATAATGATCAATGACTTCAGCCGTTCTTTTATGGAAGTGGTTTTTTTTTTCGAAATGGGGTGTACCCCTATTCACGATCCCTAGATAGTTTGTATTTGCATCGAAAACCTTAAATGTAGCCCGTACTATATGTAGCCGGGTATTGTTTTTCTTTCTTCAAACTTCAAAACATTTGATTTCAAAGTTTCAGAAATTTTCGAAAAAATATATAGACGTAGAGAATGTTGTAATCTATCAGTGTGTAAATTTCCAGATACATTAAATTTTGACCTCAGTAAAAATGAAAAAATCTAGATTTCATTGTACTGTTCACCAAGAATGGAATCAAGATTTGTTATTTTTGCTAAGCCCAAAATACAACATATTTCATTCTAAAATATTTAGGCACTTGTAGATTACAATATTGTCTATATCACAACACTTTTTTTCAAAAAAATTAACTTGTTTGAAATGAAATTTTCATAAGTTAAAAAAACGGCCTACATGTATGCCGAGCTACAAAAGTCCATACTCGTATTTGCATGTATTACATTTTCTCGGATAGTTAATGTGCCAAAGTATTGAAGAGGTAATACATCTGATTGTTGATGAAACCAAATATCCACCAATTTGTTATCCGCGCATCTAAGTCAAAATTTCAATATCATCGACGATGGTAACACATAGGAGAAGTGTCAATACGGAAGGTTTGTTCAAGAATTCGACTATTTGTTTCTACCGGTGCAACACACGTGTATTTTGCTAGTTTATATCTAGCTCCCGGCCATGCACTGTCGGGAGTCCTACTCCGCCTACCACGATGGTTGTCGGTGCGCAAGGCTCACGCCTCGCCGATGAGCTCTGACGGCACAGGGCCGTCAAGGCATATCGCGACTGCGAGTAACCCCAACCATACTGGGGCGCGTGACAACATGTTGATACAGCCGTCGCAGTTTAGGTTAACTCGTCTCTAATCATCTCCGTAAAGATGGTATTTTTGGTAAACCAATATTAATGAAAAACATTTTTTGCTTAGCTGAGTTACTGCCTGAAATCCAGCCACGCGGACACGCAAACTGACCGCGTCTTGTCCGCGGTCTTGTCCGCGCTGAGGCATTCACTGTCAAAATTTGGGCTAGGAATGCGTCTCCGCGGCAACCCGATCAGTTTGCGTTGGTCCGTTGGGCTGGAAGCAGGCCCATTTTTTGTCCGCGCGACGTAGACGGTCACTTTCTATCTGGTTCTGTCTGATTGCGTCATACCACTGGAGAAGCTCTAAGGGTCGGAACGTTTTATTTTAATTACTGGTGGCATATGAGGTAATTTTTGACAATTTCAAGGGTAAGACAAAACAAAAAAAACTTATTTTCTTTATTATTATTAGGTATAGATTTGCACTAGAGAGAGAAAAGCTAATCAAATGTCATAATTTCAAAAAAAAAAGTGGTGCCATGGCCCGTTTCGGGAGATGAATTGTTTGTCCCCCTAATCTCTCTGTGACTGATTTGATGGGAGGATACTTTTCGGGTTTATTGGAAGTTTCCTTGTTGGCATATCCAGCAACCGGGAGACTAATGCGAGCATCGTAAAGCAACTCGTTACTCGTGATGATTTATCCCTCACTCTTTTTTCTTATATGTTTAGTTCACTACTACTACCTTCTGCAATTTACCGATGCCACAAATTAAATCCAGAAGCAAACGCATGTGTCACCTTGCACTCTAAGATGCTGCGACGTCCACCGGCAATACCTGCAAACAATGATTCTGAACTTTGGATAGACACCTTGCACCTTGCCCAAAATGATATGACAATCATCCACCCTCCATCACATCTATTTTATACATGATAATAAACTAGTATTTCAAATGAACTGCAGATATGCACGTGTAGCCAAATTTTTTTTTAGAAAACTACTCATCAGAATTGAGAAAGTGGCTAAGGTCTACTGAAATCCTAGATAACTGTAGGAATAACAGAGCATCCATGCCAAAATTACTCTACCAAACAGAATTGGTCAGCATGAGTATCGTCAAACTAAGCCCCACAAATGAACCATATACGAGCAAAAAAGAGCTGACATCTACTATACAAAAAAAAATGAAAGGGGCGAATCAAAAGGATACGTAGAGGCATAGAGGCTGTCCAGCGGTGGCCAACTCCTCCTGCCTCCTCGATACGGTGGTCTCTCCCCTAGCAGCTTCGCCGTGGAAGATTCCACCCCCTCCAACTCCTCGCCTGACTCTCCCTCTCCCTTGTAACATAAGATCTCCTCCAAGTGACTAGAATCCAACCCAAAACCACCGCGCATCCTCCCTCCGATGACCTACCGTAGCGCTCCGTGGGACAGAACGAGGCTCCGCATCATCGCTCTGAGTCTCTGACAGCTAAACGGGGAATAGGGAAGCGGCACCGCCCCAAAAAAATCGACAATGAGAAAAAGAAACCTGGACAATCCAAAATAAACCGCAGACCAGAATAAAGAATAAAACCGGACAAATGCGGGAAGTAGAAACCTGCACGCAGAAAGCGCGGAGATTCCTACGCGGTTTCGAAACAAGTGGCCAACAATCTAACTTATAGCGAATTGGGATTTCAGCTAGCTGAAAATTAAGAAAAATATTTTCCCTGTTTACATTTTTGTTTGATTGAGAGGATCAAGGAAGTTTCCTTGTTTGCATATCCAGCAACAGGGAGACTAATACTAGCATCGTAAAGCAACTCGTGATGATTTATCCCTCACTCTTTTTTCCTTGCATATGTTTGGTTCACTAATACATTCATGCCACAAATTAAATCCAGAAGCAAAGGCATGTGTTTGCACTTCCTGCCTTCCTGTGTATCTTGACACCACCTGGCTTGGGCATGTCTATACAATACAAAATAGGCATGTCACTAGTAGAGAAACCCCCTTTAGTACCGGTTTTAAAGGGTCTTTAGTACCGGTAAGCCTCCCACCTTTAGTACCGGTTCCCTCCACGTGGGCACGGAGGAGCCCGCGGGGCTGGAGACCTTTGGTACCAGTTCGTAACACGAACCGGTACTAAAGGCTATTTCGTTTATTTTTTTATCACGAACCGGTACTAAATGCTATTTCGTTTAATTTTTTTATCCATTTTTTTAATTATTTTTCGCTCCCTTTTTTATTTTTTTTCAGAATTTCTAATATTTCCGTTAGTCTCTAACTACACTTAATCTTAGTCAAATTATTTACCCGTGGTCAAACTTCCCGGTCGGTCACCCATCCTCACAGTACTCCAACACTAGCACGCTTAACTTCCGAGTTCCTTTCCGTCCCACTTCCAAGTGCTTCGCGCGCATGTTGTTGATAGTAGTATCATATCAATCATATTAATATGTTGGTCGATGTCACACTTTTTTATTATTTGTATTGCAAATAATTCTTTTAATAAACAAAACTAATTGTGTAATAATAATGTTGAATAAATAAATAAAATTAACTTTTTTAATTTGTATTATTTTTAATTATTTTTTTAAAAATTAATATATTTTTTGCCAAACCTAAAACCTGAAAATTTGAAAATCTTATAATTTGCTAAAAGTAATAGTAATATTCTGGGATTCAAAAAATCTTATAATTATTAATTTTAATTTTGAAAAAATTAAAAATATATAAAATTCTAAATTTTTGGAAAAAACCTAAAATCTTCCTGCTTTCATATTTTCATTTGGAATTTTGAGAATCTAAAAATTGGCTAATCGAGTAAACCCTGGTGAATTCGGATGTAACTTTTTTCCATGATGATTTTGATATATTATACGTTTTTTTCCAACGTCGTATGCAAAAGTTAATGCAGTTTTACCATTTTTCAAACTTTTTTTACAAAAAAAGTCAAAATTCGAATTTCTTAATTTCGCCGAATAGTAGATTGCATAACATACAAGAATCTGGAAACATATTATTTTTTGAATTTTCTATCATTTTCATTTGTATTTTACAAAGCAAAAAAGGTTTTCCGGCTGACGCCAATGCTTTAATACCGGTTCGTGACACGAACCGGTACTAAAGTTCCTGCACAAACCGATACTAAAGGTTGCAGGCGGCCTGGGCAGTGCAACCGGTACTAATGCACCCTTTAGTACCGGTTCGTAAGGAAACCGGTACTAAAGGGTTGGACGGAAGGTCCTTTTTCTACTAGTGATACAATACAATATTTTAGCTACTCCCAATCCATCGGGTCTAAGTCCCCTTCCAATTCTACTTCTACTATCTGAGCCAATTGAATATCGAGAAGGATTGAAGAAGTGGCAACACCAATAAAATCAATACAGGATTTTGCTTCAGTGTTCCTTGCTTCTCCAAACTTTAGCACCGTGAACAGTTAGGATCTCCCGATATCCGTTCGTGGGCTAACTTACCCCTCCAAGTTTAGTGTTGGAACACACCTCAAGCAATAATTGGAGATGAAAGCCAACAACTTAATTATCCATTAATTAATTAATATATAATGCTACCGGAGCAAGCAAGAGAGCAATTCCATCCAACCATCCATCCGCGATTACAGCATCTGGAAGCATTCAGGTGTCTAGATTATACGATCACTCATCATTTCTTCCCTAGCTAAGCTGAGCTATGGAGGACTGAAATCAACATTTCAATGAGCACACACTAGCTAGTACGTACTCCTACTATCTATCTGCAGAGTCCCCCTCGATCAGGCCACCTCGGGGTAAGTGGCGCCATCCAGTAGGATGCCGCACGGTCCAAAGACGTCGTGGAGGTCGAAGTTGCGCGGCAGCAGCATGTAACCTTTGTCCCCCCAGTTTTCTCCGTACGAATTCCTCAAGATGTAGTGATTGGGCCCGTAGCCGACGAGCAGCATTTCGTGATCAGGGGTTCTTCCACACTTCACCGACGGGTACAGGCCGCCGGCGTAGCGGTCGAACTCGGTGTTGTTTGCATCGATGGAAACCACGACGGGCCCGTAGGTAACTGCTTGCAGCAGTTCGAATTCGTCGTAGGCCGGCACCCGCGCGAACCCAGTCATGGCCAAGACGGGCAATGTGGCGCTGGACTTGCATGTGCCATTCCTTGCCGTGTACGGGTAGGCGGCCGACGACGTCAGGCCCCACTTCACGACGTACTGGAAGGCGGTTGCGGCCAAACCACCTGCGCAGGCACCGTTCTTGGTGTCGCAGTCCACGAGCTGCTGTTCGGACAGCCGCAACAGGCTGCCGTTCTTTAAGATGGCGTGGTGGCTCTCCATCGCGGCCGTCGCCGCGAACGCCCAGCAGGCTCCGCAGTTGTACGCCTGGTCCTTGACTGGAGTCAGGCACGGATGCCCATAGCAAGTTTTCGAGCGCCAGTCGAAGGCCACGGGGAGCGGCAGAGTCCCGTCGCCGGCGCGCCTTTTCACATTAATGAAGCTGCGCTTCTTCCGGCCGTTACCGGCGCCGCCCATCGCACACCTGTAGTCGCGACGGACCTCGTCGTCGCTCAGATCGGCAAAGATGTTGAGCCCCAACGGCGTGTCGCCTGCAAATTCAATATGTAAGTCGTAGACGCGGCGCGCCTGCTCCTTGAAGATGGCGAACCGGCGAAGCTTCTCGCCGGGGTGGCGTGCTACCTTGTGGCGCGCGCCCCACAGCTCGTAAAGCTTCCACAGGGAGTCGTCGGATTCCAGGTCTTCCTTGGCGAACTCCACGACGGTGGCCGCCGGATCCAGCAGTGCCAGTAGCGCAACCGCCACGACTAGCGCGGCGAGCTTCACCATCCTCGGTCGGTCGAGCGAGCGTCCTAGCTAGCACTACTCTTGCCTCTTGGTCGTATCGTACGTCCTCACGGCTGTTCGATCGTGCGACCATGTTAAATAGCGATTATCTCCTTCCATATGTTGTAACCTAATATGCTAGTAATTAAGATAAAGCATATTCGGCTCCCTATTCCTGGGTGACAATATCACCTCACATCCCATGTAATCCGGCTGTTTGATCTTCACTCTTCAGAATTTTACCAATAAATCAAGCATGTGTATATGTACATCATCTCAAGGATCGGCGGCAGATCCTCTTGCAGAAGAAAGAGGAAGGAAAGATATGGACTGGCTCCTGGGTTTTCTTTCGGCCGAGGTGAAGAAGCGCTAGCGGGAGAAATGCATAACCTCATGTAAGAAGGCCCCGCACTGTCTATGACAGCCATTTGCTGTAAGATTCGTGCTACACATTTTGCAAATTTGTCCTCCCACCTCTGTATTGCATTTGGCAGAACGCCCCCTACATTTTCCGGTATTCTTTACAGTCGTTGTCTCTGTTTCATAGAGAGCATAAGTAAGAGATTTATTTTTCCGGATTAAACCACCTGATTTCCAAATTTTCAGTCTGGAAGATTCACTGACTCATAAAAGGGAATAGGATCTGAATAATCTAACACAACATAGAAATTCATATAAGTTCCATCCCAAATTCATACAAAAAAGAAAATTGAAAGAAACTACATTTTTTTACAAAGCCTAACAAAAAGAACAAAAAAATCCATAACATAATTTTCGGATACAAAAATTAATTTTGATGTGAGAAGTTACCGAATTGGTGCCAAGTTTGTGAACATCTTGGACACAAATATAAGGATCATTGGGATGGTCTCCACCCGCCTCAGGCTCTAGTGTTCAAAGATCTTAGAGCTGTTTGGAGTATGTGTACTAGTAGTCGTCCTGAATGTGGCAGGGGAAGGTCGAGAGGCAGCAGGACTGTTTTTTCTGGAGGCAGGGGCAACCTGTCAGGCCAAGTCAACACTGGTACAAACTGATGGTGATGCAGATATGTCTGAGGATGAAACAGAGGGGGGGAGGAAACATGACATTGCTAACGAGAGGCCTGACCCTTTGGTGTATCACCCAACAACCGAATGTTCGGAAGGAGATCGAGCTATAGTGCTAGTGGAAAAAAGGAGGTACGGTGGGGGCAATGGTCTCTCATTTTGAGCCAAGTGCTCCTCCAAGCCCAAACCCTGTGAGAGATCCTAAGAGAAAGAAAACAGTTGTGGGAGAAGTTCAAGATAACAATGACGCATTAGCAGGCCCTTTCGAGGGGGACCGCCAAGCCCAATGAGTATCTTCACCGTGAACTGTCGAGGAGAGGGCAATGCCTCGACAGTAAAGGAGCTACAAGACTTTGTCATAAAGTTTGCCCCCAATTGAAAGGATCGTATGCCGCACCTAGAGGGGGGGGGGGTGAATAGGTGCTAACCAATTTTTAGTTCTTTTTCAATTTAGGCTTGACACAAAAGGTAAATTCTCTAGATATGCAACTAAGTGAATTTACCTATATGACAAGGATATCAACTAAGCAAGGTATAGCTACGCAATAGGAGATAGAGTGGGATAGAGGTAACCGAGAGTGGAGCACGCGATGAAGGGGCATCATATCAAAGAAGTCCTTCACCGAGATCATCTAGCAAGTATCTAATCTCATCGTCCTCATATATTGCCATCTATCCACTACCGCATCACCTCAGCTCTGTCACGTTCGTACTGAGCAAAGTTGACACTCGCGACAAAGTCAGGCATTCACCCATTCCGCAAAAGGTGCTTAGTCATATCATCATTTCCCTAACGATAACGTCTCTTGCAACAAGCGCACATAAAACTTGGACGAAAGCTTGCCTTTGAACCACATGCTAACTCCTTCACTAATAAATTGGTTTTCCGTACCTACTCATCTGTCATTTTAGTCGCACTGATACGACCACTGTACACCCACCTATTATCAGCCATCTTCTGCTTTATGGAGAGACAAACAACAAATAATAGCATGAAATTAAATGCATCGTATTTCTATTTTCTACCCATGCATGCATCAACCTACATCTCTACTAGGTGGGCTCCTAAGAGCCGCCAGATCTGTAGAGTGTGTACGTCCTCCATGCTCTACCTCGGTCCGAGACATAATTTTGGTAGCACTTCCCTGCGGCTCTCTCGACAACTAGTGCATATTTATCTGCGTAATGCTTGTGGATAGAGCTACAATTTGTGTTACCCGGCTCTAACGTGGAAA
>NC_061512.1:233046339-233146295 GCF_022539505.1 Lolium rigidum | reverse complement strand
TTAGTGATCGAATGAACCATTCACATACAATACCAATTCCCTTTGTCACGCGATATTTTACTTGTCCAGGGTTTGATCTTCGGTATCACTCTATACCTTGTTCAACCTCGTCTCCTGACAAGTACTCTTTACTCGTACTCGTGGTATGTGGTCTCTTATGAACTCATTCATATGCTTGCAAGACATTAGACGACATTCCACCGAGAGGGCCCGGAGTATATCTATCCGATCATCGGGATGGACAAATCCCACTTGTTGATCCATATGCCTCAACTCATACTTTCCGAGATACTTAATCCCACCTTTATAGCCACCCATTTACGCGAGTGGTGTTTGGTGTAATCAAAGTACCTTTCCGGTATAAGTGATTTACATGATCTCATGGTCATAAGGACTAGGTAACTATGTATCGAAAGCTTATAGCAAATAACTTAATGACGAGATCTTATGCTACGCTTAAATGGGTGTGTCCATTACATCATTCATACAATGACATAACCTTGTTATTAATAACATCCAATGTTCATGATTATGAAACTAATCATCCATTAATCAACAAGCTAGTTAAGAGGCATACTAGGGACTTCTTTGTTTGTCTACATATCACACATGTACTAATGTTTCGGTTAATACAATTATAGCATGATATATAAACATTTATCATAAACATAAAGATATAAATAATAACCACTTTATTATTGCCTCTAGGGCATATCTCCTTCACTTATAAGATATCTTATACATAACACATATGCTTTATTACTACCGTTGACAAAATTGTTTCTTGTTTTCAAAATGAAAAGCTCTAGCACAAATATAGTAATCAATGCTTCCCTCTGCGAAGGGCCAATCTTTTACTTTATTGTTGAGTCAGTTTACCTATTCTTTCCATCCCAGAAGCAAACACTTGTGTCAACTATGTGCATTGATTCTTACATGTTTACCTATTGCACTTGTTATATTACTTTGTGTTGACAATTATCCATGAGATATACATGTTGAAGTTGAAAGCAACCGCTGAAACTTATATCTTCCTTTGTGTTGCTTCAATGCCTTTACTTTGAATTTATTGCTTTGTGAGTAACTCTTATGCAAGTCTTATTGATGCTTGTCTTGAAAGTATTATTCATGAAAAGTCTTTGCTATATGATTTATTTGTTTACTCATTATTTTCATCATTGCTTCGAATCGCTGCATTCATCTCATATGCTTTACAATAGTATGATCAAGATTATGATAGCATGTCACTTCAGAAATTATCTTTGTTATCGTTTACCTACTCGAGGGCGAGTAGAACTAAGCTTGAGGATGCTTGATACGTCCCAAACGTATCTATAATTTCTTATGTTCCATGCTACTTTTATGATGATACTCACATGTTTTATACACACTAGTTGAATACCCGTGCGTTGCTACGGCTCCATATATATATATATATATATATATATATATATATATATATATATATATATATCTTTTAGTCGCATGAGTAAACATAGTGAACAAGAAAATTCACAAGCATTCAGATTTAGATGTTTCAATAGGTCAAATAAAGCATAATACACCGCAACAATTGACCATACCAACAAAGGTCATAATACACTGCAACTCTAAGAGTTCGGACGTTAAAATCCCATGCCAGAAGTTTCATACAAACTTCAGAAAAGGTATACACAAAACATATCTTTATTTTTTAATCCATTCAATAGCATATAATTGCAGGAAAGATCAGTGAACTTGTTTTAACACTCCTTCATCAAAAGGTAGCAATTATTTCCATGCAATCATGTTAGTTCTCTTACGGACTTCTCCATGCCACTTACACGATCGAGAGCACTTTGCCATACATGGTTCTTTCAAAATATGCATCCCTACAAAGTAAATTAATACTACTATTTTAGTTTTGAAACCTTAACCTAAAAAATTCTAAATACATCTTTTATACACGGAACATCAAGCATTCACTTTTAATTTCAGTCTTGAATGAAACTGTCTCTCACCGTGTCAACTTGATTTATTTACCTCCAATACAAACCAAACGCATTCAGTATGTAATGTATCTATACACTAATACCCAGTAAATATAAATCAAAATGTGGTCTAGTCAGACATAGTACGGTCAGGTTTACCTATATAAATCATGATCTGAATGTACCAACGTTCATTTTGGTCTGCCAAAGTAATTCTTCCCGATGGTAAATAGACAGCGTAAAAAGTCAAAAATATCCAATTATTGTTTTTGATTATTGTCCCCATTCTAACTGAGCACATACTCTTTGACCAAACCAACTACAGTAAACCTGGATTCGTGTTTAATTTTGAGAGACTAAGCATTGCAAACAACTCAATTTATTTTTCGTAGCCAACCTCCTCAAAAAAGATTTCGTGGCTACCTCTTTTGTCTAATTGATCATCTACTCCGTCTTCACATTAGAAGGTGCATTTCATTACCTGAGATAATGTTCCCCGGGATCCATGTCAGAGCATCCACATGGTCAGATTTAGTACAAGTGAGCACAAAAATGGATCAAACTTGCACAGGTTTTATTCATGTGTCCATCAATCTTACAGTCCAATTTGACAAGCCTTGCTTACGACTGCAATTTACAAGTGAAAAAACATATGAGATAATACACATATTGAGAGTTCACATGACCAATCACATAAAAAAATTGGTTGGCAAAAGGTAAAGTAGAAATTCATTTTCCAGAAGTGTTTCAACAAAGATTGCAAAACCATACAAATGAGAGCATGCAAGCATATAAAAGAACCATAGATGATGCACACAGTTTTATAGCATGGTTTGAACTTTGTACTTCCTCACTTGAATCATCTCCTCAGACCTCACTTCACCAACATTGTGGTTCATCGACCAATGCATTTATTCTCTGATCTACACAACCCAAGCTATAAAAACTGCAGGTCCCTAATTGAATCCAAGACAAATTTTTTTTGCATGTGGTTCATAATACTAACCTGTATGCACTAATAACAGTGCTGGACTGTGGCACCAACATGAACATTAAGAATGTTTCAACCATAACCAGAGTTCCATGTTAGATTTGCACGGACCTGAAACCATATGCTGCATCGTTCACATGTAAGAAACATCTAATTACCTTGGAGGATTCATTTTACTCATCCGAATAGCAGCGAGCTGATCTAATTTGAAAGGTACCATAGTCAATCATCCTGCACATACTCGCTGAACCATGGCGCGCGGCCTCGCTGTGGTGCTTCAGCGCGCGCGGCCCGTCCCTGCTCCATCTTGGCCGGCGGAGAACTTGGCTGGCGGCATGCGCCGAGGGTGGCCAACTTGGCTGGCGACCGCTGAGAACTTGGCTGGCGGCGCGCGCGAACCTGGCCGGTGACGCGAGAGGGAGCAGGCAGGCCGACGGCGCGTGGACCTGGCCGACGACGCGAGAGGGAGTAGGACGGCGGCGCGAGACGGAGCAGGCCGGCGGCGCGAGAGGAAGCAGGCAGGCCGACAACGCGTGGACCTGGCCGATGACGCGAGAGGGAGTCACGGCGACGCGAGACGGAGCAGGCAGACGGCGCGCGGACCAGGCTGTCGGCGCAAGAGGGAGCAGGTCGGCGCGCGCGCGGACCTTGCCGGCGGCGGCGCGCGAGAGGGAGCAGGCCGGGTGGGAATGTGACATTTGGTATTGTGGCAGCGTTCACGATTTGAGGCCTTCACGTTATTTCCTGCCTTTTCTAAAATTGATAACAAGGGAATAAATGATCTTTTTTTTGCGAAAAAGGAAATGAATGATATGATTTGGTAGTTTTAGGAAACAAGATAACCCGCTTTCATTTGATTTGATTGAGCGTTAATCACTGTAGTCAAAAGCGGATAGGCACACGGGAGATGGATGGTTGGATATCGAGGGGAGATGAAGACAAAAATCGAACGGTCTGGATGTTTCGAATCTCTTTCACCAAACGCGTTGTATGACGTACGACCAACTCGAATATAATAGTAAAGATTATATGTCATTATTATGCATTTTCCGGCACTAACCTATTGACGAGATGCCGAAGAGCCCCTTGCTGTTTTCTGCTATTTTTGGTTTCAGAAATCCTAGTAAGAAAATATTCTCGGAATTGGACGAAATCAACGCCCAGGGTCCTATTTTTCCACGAAGCTTCCAGAAGACCGAAAGGATCACGAAGTGGGGCCACGAGGCGACGACACGCCAGGGCGGCGCGGCCTGGGCCCTGGCCGCGCGGCCCTGGTGTGTGGGCCCCTCGTGACGCCCCTCGACCTGCCCTTCCGCCTACTTAAAGCCTTCGTCGCGAAAACCCCAGTACCGGGAGCCACGATACGGAAAACCTTCCAGAGACGCCGCCGCCGCCAATCCCATCTCGGGGGATTCAGGAGATCGCCTCCGGCACCCTGCCGGAGAGGGGAATCATCTCCCGGAGGTCTCTTCATCGCCATGATCGCCTCCGGATCGATGTGTGAGTAGTCCGCCCCTGGACTATGGGTCCATAGCAGTAGCTAGATGGTTGTCTTCTCCTCATTGTGCTATCATGTTAGATCTTGTGAGCTGCCTATCATGATCAAGATCATCTATTTGTAATGCTACATGTTGTGTTTGTTGAGATCCGATGAATATTGAATACTATGTCAAGTTGATTATCAATCTATCATATATGTTATTTATGTTCTTGCATGCTCTCCGTTGCTAGTAGAGACTCTGACCAAGTTGATACTTGTGACTTCAAGAGGGAGTATTTATGCTCGATAATGGGTTCATGCCTCCATTAAATCTGGGACAGTGACAGAAAGTTCTAAGGTTGTGGATGTCGTTGTTGCTACTAGGGATAAAACATCGATGCTTTGTCTAAGGATATTTGTGTTGATTACATTACGCACCATACTTAATGCAATTGTCTGTTGTTTACAACTTAATACTGGAGGGAGTTCGGATGATAACCTGAAGGTGGACTTTTTAGGCATAGATGCATGCTGGATAGCGGTCTATGTACTTTTTCGTAATGTCCTGATTAAATCTCATAGTACTCATCATGATATATGTATGTGCATTGTTATGCCTTCTTTATTTGTCAGTTGCCCAACTGTAATTTGTTCACCCAACATCTGTTTATCTTATGGGAGAGACACCACTAGTGAACTGTGGACCCCGGTCCTATTCTTTACATGTGAAATACAATCTACTGCAATTGTTCTTTACTGTTCTTTGCAAACAATCATCATCATCCACACTATACATCTAATCATTTGTTTACAGCAAGCCGGTGAGATTGACAACCTCACTGTTACGTTGGGGCAAAGTACTGTGATTGTGTTGTGCAGGTTCCATGTTGGCGCCGGAATCCCTGGTGTTGCGCCGCACTACACTCTGCCGCCATCAACCTTCAACGTGCTTCTTGGCTCCTACTGGTTCGATAACCTTGGTTTCTTACTGAGGTAAAACTTGCTGATGTGCGCATCACACCTTCCTCTTGGGGTTCCCAACGGACGTGTTAACTACGCGCAATCACCTCTCCAAACTTCAAATCCCCACTTATTCCCAATGCATGTTTGGTACTAGAGTATGAGCGAGTTTAATCCCCACTTTTTTCCAAATTTTAGTGCAATTTTTTTAATCCCCAATACTCTACCCCTACCTAGTGGATTGGGGATGGGGTTTTGTGAGGATTGGGTGATAACAGAGATTCACCCAATACTCTAGAAAATTATCCTCACTAATCCCCACTAAAACACTAGTACCAAACAAGGCCTAATCGAGTGGTGTAAGTACGCCAACTCACGTAGAGGAAGGATGCCTTCCCTAGTTTGCTCGCAAATAGAACACAAACCCTTAGAATGTGGTGCGAATAGTTCAATTTAAACTCAAGAAGTTTCTATAAACCATTTTGTAAAATGATACGCTGGAAACCTCTATTAAGGTACTTGTTAGAAGATACACATTAGATTATTGTTTATAAATATTGACACGATAATTCAATATCCAAAAAAATCAGGAGGCGTCCATTTTTTGTAATTTTGAAATTATGATTTTTTTTTTCAAGATATGATATTATTAATGATCAATGTCTATGAAGGACATACAACTAATATAATTTGGTTACAAAATACATTTAATTTTTTGCAACATAAAACGTGTATTCAAAACACTGCAAGTAATATTGTGACACGTTGTATATTGTTAAGTATGATAACAATTAATATGGAAGATATAATCGTTAAGAATGTGGGAAGATAATAATATGTCAAAAAGAAGTATAAAAGTTCCAAGTCACACCTGCGTACATCGGTGGCACATCGATCGAAATCATGGGACATATATTTTTGTTGGAGTGGATAGGACTGAGACCTATACCCTCGCAGCCGAATTAGTTAAGACCTGGTTGGGTGTGCCGCCAGGGTATGCAAGCTAATTGGCCTCTGAGTTGGCTTTAAACTATTATAATATAACAGTAAATTTATCTAAAAACAATAGTAAATATTCTCAAACATAACTCTTGAAGTTTATACTTGTCCAAGGAGATCTTCTCGAGCTTTTCTAGCTAGTCATTTTCGACTTGAATCAACTTTTCATGATTGACACAAACATTGAATATAAGAATTTTGTAACAAAAAAAGTATTGCATTTAAGGAAGATTATCAAAGAGATCACCTGCAATGTTTTAATCACACCTTCCAATTGTGTAACCGTCTTTGAAGGTTCATCATCACTTTCCTTCAAAGAAAATACAAAAGAACACTTCTATTGTTTTCCTGACATCGTCATCTGCCTACTCACTACTAATCTTGCCACACAAAGTCTTCAACGCCCTCTTCGTGAAAGATATGTTCTTCATTTTGCCGAAGAAGCTCCGTATGATGCTGTACACCTTCCTGCGGTTGACGTTGTTCTCCCTTAGTTGCTTGATCAAGTCCTTCGTGTAGCTATCAATGTGCTTGTGCGACGGCCAATGAGCCTCACTAGCTGAATTAAACCAACCAGGTTGGTGGTTCATTTGTGTTTATCGTGGATTTTTGAAATCAAATGCATTGTACAAAACATTTTCGATACAGTGCAACAAAAAGCATCCATGGCACTACAGCTAACAAACACCAAAAGCAAACCCGACGCACCCGTACCATTGTTAAAGGAGACACACCCAATCAGAACGGGTCTGCAAATTCTTTTTGCTTTGCCTAAAACTCCAACCAGACCATTTATTCGAGCAGATAAAAAACCCTTAGCCCTCACAGGTGCTGAGGTGCACAATCATCAGCAATCCGAAATACTAACCAGCAAAATGATACATTTTTCGTGAAGCTGGTGCGTGATTAGCCGCACCATGGGAGGGGATCAGGTTCTACAAACAGGACAACTTTAAGAAAAATGGGCAATTACCTCCTCTTCCAACCAGAGACGACGGCTGGCTCTCCTCGGTCGCCACCATCGAATACGGACACCTCCGCCCGTACGCCCTCGTCACCGCGTGCAGCGCTCGTGCATCGAACATCAAGTTGCCGAACGTTGTACTGATGCTGCGGCCACCACCTGCGCCGCCTCAACCGGTATCAAGGAGTACCCCACCACTGCCTCCACCTCAACTTCGCCACTCCCAGATTGGGAAAACAGTGCTTGCAAGCAGGGACAGAGATAAGGGGGTGCGGGGGGGGGGGGGGGGGCGGTCTGCGCCCCCCTAGCTCATGATTTTCCTTTGAACACAAGTCATGGTAGCTTCTTATTTATGTGATTTAGTTCTGGCCCCCTCATACTAAGATGAGAGAATTCCTTATTTGACCTTAGCTGACATTTGCCTTCCTTTCTTGGCCCTGAAATCCTTTTTTGACACACAAAGTTTGGGTTGTTCCTTATTTGGCCTTCCCGTTAATTCTGTTAGCTTCTCCCGTCAAATATTATTTTGCTGGACTTTTATACCTGTGGCCGCATGGATATATCAGGGAAGAAAAGGGGAAAAAGAAAAAAGAAAAAAGCCATGTCCCCGACGGCTGCACGGAGGCCACTCGCAGCAGCGCACCACCGCCAACCCTCGCCGCCCTCGCCGCTCAGGACTCGCCGCCCCACGCTCAGGACTCGCCTCCGTCCGCCCCGGCCCATGCTCAGGAGTCGCCGCCGTCCCCCACGGCCGCCGTCCAGGCGCCGCCGCCGCCCGCCCCCATGCCTCCCCGTAGACCGCGCTCACAGGCCACAGCTCGCCGCCGCCCTCCAGGCCTACCAGCAGCCCCCAACAGGCAGAGATTGCCGGCGCCGCCAGGGTTCCTCCATGTCGGGACTTGCTCCCTTTGGCGTTGGAGCAGATGGACTCGGCCATACCGGGCCACGGAGAGGACGACGCGGCACATGGACGGGACGCGGGCGTGGGCGTCAGACTGTTGGAGAGCCGCGGCCATCGCCGGTGCGGGGCGGAGATGGGGACAGGGAACGTCCTGAACGAACTCATTCACGCGTAAACCGCTCTTCATTTTGCTACCGTCATCGCGAAACAGCGTCGGTGGTTGTGGGCCTAGGCGAACTCGTGGCGGGCAGTGGGCACAGGAACGATGCGGTCTGTGTGGATCCTCCCAGCGATGCACTACGTGGAGATATTTTGGGGAAGGTGGGCTAGGCAAAGGGTGCACAATCTAACGGCTTGTGCGTCCAGAGGAAGGGAACGCGTGATTCTTTTTTTTTAAAGAAAAACCTGATCAAGTATTGTAGCAGGGGCAAAAGAGTCATCTTAGACATCTACTTCACACCGTTAGTGCTAAAATTGTACTAGAGGGCCAAAAAAGGAACCAACCAAACTTTGTGTGTCAAAAAAGGAAGACAAAATTTGTCAGGGCCAAGAAAGAAAGGCAAATTTTAGCCAGGGCCGAATAAGGAATTCTCTCTACTAAGATTTAGCCCTTATACTTCATTCTTGGCTTCGTCCCTGCTTGCAAGCTAGATTAAGAAGCAGCACAGACAACTGAAGAAAAACGAATGAGACCATGCGACATGGGTTATGGCTGCCTGAAATCTTTCTTATCGGAGGGAGGCAGGTGATGTACGGCTCACCTCGGCTCTAGATCTCCGAAGAAGCCGTCGGCCATCCGCATCGTCCGCCCACACGAAGCGCAGAAACTTCCCCGGGACCCTCTTCCCTCGCTCCAGCGCGGAGATGAAGCGACGCCACATGCAGTATCACCTGCACATCAACGGCGGCGCACAATGGGGGTGGTGCTTGGCTCTAGTCGATGCGCGCAACCGTTAGGGTAACGCTTTTGGATCTAGGGGTTGTGTACTTCGGGTCCTTACGAAAAGTCAAATCGTGGCAACGGAACATGTTCCGCGAGCAACATGTAACATGTTCCCACAACGGAATAGCTCGAATTCATCGGAATACTGCATCGATTTGGCTAGACTACCGACGGCGGAATTTTATACCGCAGTAGTACCGCTCCGGCAAGCGTTGACAAAGTGTTGGTACGCCACGAATCTTTGTCGTTTACCTTGCATTTCAGCGAAAATCCCTATTTAGGAGTTTTGCTGCAAAAATATATACAGATCAGACCGTTTTGCCGGATCCATTTGGTACGGAGTATCTGATAGAGATGTTGTAGTAACGAAAATCCCAACTATGTGGTCAACTGCAACTAATGGGCCAAGGGCTTATGTGCGGATCTGGCCCAACAAAGAAAAGGCCTTTCGGCGAAGGAAAAGCAATCCAACCCGACCCACTAACCGCTGTCAACTAGAGCTAGCGCTTCCTCGCTTCCTCCGCCACGGCCCATCCACCCACGTCGACGACGAGCTCTCCCCTCTCGTCTCGTCTCCTCCCCACGCGGCGCCACCGCCGCGTCGCCGGCCCGCCGCTTCCCAGGCAGTAGTAGCACCTAAGCCAGTCCACCCCGCCCGCCCCCGATGGCCGAGGAGTTGGTGCTGGACACGGCGATCCGGGACTGGGTCCTCATCCCGCTCTCCGTGGTCATGGTGCTCATCGGCGTGCTCCGCTACTTCGTCTCCAAGCTCATGCGCTCCCCGCCCTCGGCCTCCCCGTCCCCCGACCCCAAGGCCGTCAAGGAGGGGTGCGTGCGTCCGCTCCCGCCCGCCCTCTCTCCCCAACCCCGTCCCGATCTGGTCCCCGACTCGCTCGATCCGACCGATCTGGATCGAGGAACCACCCCGGGGAACTTTGCCCGCTCCATAGTTCTAATAATGAGATCAGTTAGCTGCGGTTGAGCCGTTGTAGCTGATGCGAGATTTTTTTTGCTTCTGCAGGCAGCTGGTCATAAGGGCGAGGAACCTGAGGACCAGCTCGCAGTTCATCCCGGCCAAGGCGTTCAAGGCTCGCAAGCTGTACTACACCGAGGGGGTAATTCCACTTGAAGCATCTGTGTTTACCGAATTTCAGTTTAGGAGAGATCAGTAGAGATTAGCCCTTGAATAGCAAGTTGCGAGCAAAGTTGAAGGAAGCCAAAATATTGCGGTTTGTGGAAGAGCCATCCACCAACATAGACCACCACCTCTTGATTGAGAGACCCGCCCATTGAGTGATGTGAAGCATGTGAAAACCCAACCAATCCTTGATGAGACCCCATAGTGGTGTAAGTACGTCAACTCACGTAGAGGAAGGATGCCTTCCCTAGTTTGCTCGCAAATAGAACACAAACCCTTAGAATGTGGTGCGAACAGTTCAATTTAAACTCAATAAGTTTCTATAAACTATTTTGTAAAATGATACGCTGGAAACCTCTATTAAGGTACTTGTTAGAAGATACACATTAGATTATTGTTTATAAATATTGACACGATAATTCAATATCCAAAAAAAATCAGGAGGTGTCCATTTTTTGTAATTTTGAAATTATAAAATTTTGTTCAAGATATGATATTATTAATGACTAGTTGAATGCCCGTGCTTCGCCACGGCCCATATCTCCATTCTGAATAAGGGTTATATTTTTTTTCTGAAAAATTAAGCTTAGTAAACCTGGTCCGAACTTTTAAGAAAATGTACCAACCACTATATTTTTTATATATATATAATATAAAAATATATTTCATGATGTATCTAATGACATTGATTTTGTGTCGTACATGTTAATTATATTTTGTAAAATCTTGGTCAAAGTTTACAAGTTTGACTTTTAAAGAATAATATAAGGCTTATTCATTAAAATAGAGTTAGTATAATAATTGTAAAAGTACACTTGTATGTACCATTAAGCCACAAAATATTCGAAAAACTCATAAGGTCCCACCTCGTTTGGAGTTATGGATCTTAGGGCATCTCCAACGGGCGACGCATATTTATGTCCGTTTGCGTCGGGCACGGACGGAAAAAACGTCCGCATGTCCGCATGCGTCCGCTCCTTCTCCGGCGGGTAGGAGAGAGGGGCTGCATGCGGACCAAACGACGCATTCCTGGCGCATATTTGGTCCATGTTTGCGTCGGGACGGGCCGCGGACGTTTTGCGCCTAACCGTTGGAGCGCGTTTTTGTCCGCGCACGTCCGTTTGCGTCGCCCCATTGGAAATGCCCTTATGTCACTTTACTACTCCCTCCGAGTTCAAAATAATTGTCTAAAAATAGATGTATGTTGAACCGGAGGGAGTATTATACGAAAAGGTCGGACAAGATCTATTCTCTATATATTCTCCTACCCCCACCAAAATAGAGAACATACATGATAAGCCAACGGTGAATGCAACTCGATGAATTTTACCGGGTGATAGGTTTGTGTGCCTAAAACCACCTTCTCATCGGCAATTTGAAAACAATGTTTACTGCTCCTTGAATGCTTCATCGGTAAATTGAAGTTTTGTTGGCTCATATGTAATACTTCCGATTCAAATCCATGCTTAATGTCCTCTATTTCTTGTTGACATTGTTGCTCGTTTTCTAGTTGCACGCCTAATTAGAAGGACAAGCTTAATTCGAGTTTTCGGGGAGAGGGGACATGAAGTTGAAGAACTTTAGTTCAACAAAGATTGCATGGTCATTAAATCGGACGAATAAGTGTTTCGATCATCATATTTACAAGCGGATAAACAACGGAACCAACCACAAAGGAATTCAACAATCTCCACTCATTATATTGTAGTAGTATGAGTTACATGGCTATGATATCGACGATGCGAGGGAGAGAATAGAGGCATGAAAAGTAGATAATAAATTGCCTTGCAAAACTATACAAAGAAAAGATCAACCCATTGCAACACCCTTTTCCTCTTTTTTTGACACAGTTTCTTTATGACAAAGAACACCCGTTTCCTCTTATTTCGAAGAGTGAACTAGAAAGATCAACGCATTGCAATACCCTTTTCCTCTTATTTGGTATAGTGAGTCGGATGAACATGCCCTCATCTTCCCCATGTTAGCTGCATGCGAGGATATACTATTCACATGACCAAGTAGCTTAAACAATTGCTTGTACTCTAGTGAACATTAATATGCAATTTTTATAATTACCTAAGTAGTTCCAAAAAGGCTGGACGGTTCGGCCATTGCTGATCTCTAGCAACCAATTGTCGAGTTATAAATGCAAAACTAATCATATCTATGATGAAAATATAATGCATGAGATTATGTGCACTTTTGAACTCACATATGAGACATCTTTGATACGAATCATATCTTTGCTCCTTCTATCCGAAGATTAAGAATATCATTGAGTGGTTATCAACCTTGATTTTTTCTTCGGATAAAAAAGTGAGCGACAAACTCAAGATAAATGCGAGTCAATCATGTTGCGGATATCACCATAGAAAAATAGATTTGAGTCTTGAAATAGATGCTTATCATTTAGGATCTGGTAAAATTCTAAAATACAAGGGAAACCACCTAATCGGTGCAACAACTTATCAATTTGGCAATTCTATGTGTGAAGACTCGACATGTGAATTTATAAGCACAAAGCGAACATGTAGATCTATACGACTAATGAAGGAAACATAAAGCATAGCACAAGATGCTAACTTCGTAATGCAAAGAGATACAATAAATTCCTTCGTTTGTTGGACAAATTTCTTCTTAAATGCGAGGTCATTGGCTATCTCCAAAGTAAGGGGCCCGATTTACGAAGGCCCTTGTCATCCAAAAGCACTGCTTCGATTAATGATTGATTTAAATAACTTCTTGAACTCAATCTATTGTTATAGATTAAGGACTGCAACATGTATCTGTTCAAATACATGTCAATAGGCGAGAGGAAGACATCAAACTTGAAGAAAATGCGGCAACTCTGTGGTCGAGCTGCGGGGAAATGCGAGGCTTCGAGTCACGGGGTGCGGGGACTCGCGAGGCCATGGCCGCGGCATGCGGAGTCTGCGAGGCCATGGCCACAAACATGCAAAACGACGCGGGTGTCGGCGTTCGGCATGCGAGGGATGTGCGGGCGGCGGCCGCATCGTGCATTTTTAGTGCGGGTATCGGTGTAAATTCACAATTGCCCAAAGGCACAAATTCACCTCCGACCATATCTAAAAATTCACGATTGCATAACTAAACATATATAGCACAACTCATAATGGAGGATCTTTTTTCCTTGAGTCATGCAACTTCGAAATTCCATACAATTGAGTGAAGTAATAAGAACAAATATGATTGTCCTTCATATAATTACTAATTAAAGCAATCGGACAACATATATAACACATGGAATAAAGATGGTTACCGATGACTGCAAATAATTAGCTAAATATCAATCATGCTATGCAACATGCGGACCATCATCGGGTACCATATGCTGTGAGATTGGGATGGAAATCCTTCCGTGCCTTTGTATTGTCATGCCTCGGTCCAGCGAGTAAAAAACCATTGTTTAGAGTGGAAATCCAATTCAATAGTGGTCAAGCAATATTACTGCCTGACTTCAAATGCTACTTACGTTTCAAGAGAAAAATACCTAATGGATTTTGCTTGTTTAGAACATTTTGAAGCGACATACGAGAATAATGAAGAGCATATATTCCCTCCTCCTCGCACAAGATGAATGTGCTAATGAGTACATGCTCAACTAAAAATAATTAAATAATGTTCCTCAAACAACAAATCCAAGAGCTAATTACTTTCTTGGATTTGAAAAATATATGCTTCGACTTCCAAGTTCTATCTTCGGAGCAATGGACCACACAAGTAACCAGAAATTTAGTCTGCCAATATACAAATACGATCTTGAGTCATCGGAAGCGAAACATGAACTTATTATGCAAGGGTGTCTAATGCGGCAAAGGGAGGTGCGATACACGCAATTAGCAGAATTATTATACAAAGCCAAAACATCAAACACCTTGAAGGCGTCGAACCATGTGTGATCAAATTTCGGTGGCGAGCATGCCAATAGTCTTCGCGGGTGCGGCGACAGGTGACTCGCTGTCTTTGCTGGAGGCAGCAGGTGGCGGCATCGTCTTTGCGGGCGCGGCGACAGTTGGCATCGTCGTCTTTGCGGGTGCGGCGACAGTTGGCGGCGTGGTCTCCACGGACATGACAAGAGAAATAGATAGTGAGAACTTGAAGTAGCTCGTCACTTAAAGGCCACAATTGCTAGTCCTCTTTCATTTCTCTTATACCGAGAGATAATTAAAAAATACAAAATGCCTATAAAAATTAAGAGATCTCTTGATAGGTAGAATGTTGTCCAATCAATATTAGAGAAACAATACAGATGTTTCATCATAGATTGATTGTGTTGCACCATGATGAATAGAATTGATCATCCTAGATGGAAACAAACAGAAGCCATGGTCAATACCTTTCATATCAAGAACCACATAAGGTACTTCCTTGTGACTCGGTATAGAATCTACAATTATCTAGGCCAACCTGGTTATAATCTTAAATTCTGCGAAAATACGACACATCGGGAGAAAGGAACATCGGGAGAAAGGAGAAATCACGGTAGCATTGACCAAGATCTTGGCAATCATGAGTGAATATAACGCAAAGAACACGAGTATCCTCGTCCTATGTTCTTCATTCTTCTTCAGGATCATTCCAGTATAGCATAGGGACGGCATGTGAGCTACAATGGAGAAGGCGATCCAGAAATTAAAAGGACAACCATTAAGGTGCCTTGACAAATTGCAGTAGTGGGATGGATAGGATGGACATGAAGATTACTGGGGTTCTTGGAGCGGTGTCGCGAGGGCGGTAGTGCCCGTGACTCCGTTAGCGCCGCCGGCTAGCGAGGACGGTGGGCGGCGACGGATCCCACCTTGAATCGACGGGTTCGGCTGCGTATCCGGCGGGGGTGTTCCCGCGATTTGCGAGGCTCCGTGGCGGCGGAAGTGCGGGGATCCCGTGGCGGCGCAAGTGAAGGATCCCATGGCGGGGCTTCGGGCTCCCGTGGCGACGACCGTGCGGGGAAGGTGCGGGGTGAAGGACGGCGGCGCGATGGTGACGGTTGGGGAATAAATCCAAAAAGGTGCTACGGGGTAGCTATTCCACGGGATTTGATTAGCGCCTGACACTGTTTTACCGCAAAATCGTGGGTGGTTGTTCAGCGGTTGTTGGTGCGGGTTAGCGGACAACTCAATGTTATTTGGATCATTCTCAAAAAAAAAATGTTATTTGGATCAAGAAGATAAGAAGATAAACCTGGTTAAACTTGAGATAATACCGAACCGGAGAAACAAACTTTTCGATTTGAGCGGGCGGGAGTTGGTTGTTAGGCGCGTGGGATAGGCTTTGTTTTCTCCGTTGCGTGAGTTTGGTAGCTATTTTGAAGGATGGCATATTGGATGGCATATTGGTGCAGCGGTGGCATTTGTCCTGTAAATAGGAGGAAGTGTGACATCAAGTGAAGTGACGTGAGGGGTATTATTGTCCATCCTAAAAATGTGACACCAGGCATTCACCAGTTTGCTCTTAATAGTAGAGATCAATGTCTATGAAGGACATACAACTAATATAATTTGGTTACAAAATACATTTTTTTTTGCAACATAAAACGTATATTCAAAACACTGCAAGTAATATTGTGACACATTGTATATTGTTAAGTATAATCGTTAAGAATGTGGGAAGCTAATAATATGTCAAAAAGAAGTATAAAAGTTCCAAGTCACACCTGCATACATGCGTGGCAGATCGATCGAAATCATGAGACATATATTTTTGCTGGAGTGGATAGGACTGAGACCTATACCCTCGTAGCCGAATTAGTTAAGACCTGGTTGGGTGTGCCGCCAGGGCATGTAAGCCAATTGGCCTCCGAGTTGGCTTGAAACTAATATATTATAACCGTAAATTTATCTAAAAATAATAGTAAATATCCTCAAACATAACGTTTATAATTCTTCAAAGACACCATCTCGAGCTTTTCCAAGTAGTCATTTTCGACTTGAATCAACTTCTCCTGATTGGCACCAACATTGAATATAAGAATTTTGTAACAAAAAAAGAAGTATTACATTTGAGGAAGATTACCAAAGGGATCACCTGCAATGTTTTAATCACATCTTCCAATTGTAACCGTCTTGGAAGGTTCATCAACACTTTCCTTCAAAGCAAATACAAAATAACACTTCTATTGTTTTCCTGACATCGTCATCCGTCTACTCGCTACTAATCTTGCCACACAAAGTCTTCAACGCCCTCTTCGTGAAAGATATGTTCTCCATTTTGCCGAACAAGCTCCCTATGATGTTGTACACCTTCCCGAGGTTGACGTTGTTCTCCCTCAGCTGCTTGATCAACTCCTTCGTGTAGCTATCAATGTGCTTGTGTGACGGCCAATGAGCCCTCTCCCCAAAAGATGCAGACAGGTCATGGCTGTGGACAGCTCTATGCTCGCAAATGTACCACCTATTGTCCTTCATCCACAGCAACCGGATGAGAGCAGGGCACATGCATCTCATTGACTGCGAGTTTGTGGTTCGGGGTCTACCCTGGAAAATACAGGGAAAAAGAAAAGGTAAGAGTTACGTACGAGGCTAACTCCCCTGAAACTTCAAAGCTAAAAGGTACTAACCGAGCACCCGCAGACTATCTCCTGCATGCACTTCACTCGGTCCACATTTAGCCGGCTTTTCCCATATCTCACTCCGAATCCCCGTTCCCATGTGTATAGATTGTAAAAGTCATAAGCTTCGCCAATGGAATCAAACGAGACACCAACCTCTGGCAAAATCACATCGCCACTTGTGCGAGCCGGCAATTCGTGGAGCGTTCGCTCTAGCTCTGTGACCCGGGTGGAGTTCAGTGGTCGTTCGGGTGGTGCTTTCCTCACACGGGGCCTACAAGCAAAACCTCAGGAATGAGACATTTATATATGAATCGGTTGTATAGTTGAACAATATAGTGGCCATTAGGTTCGGCCAAATTGTGTGTGCGCACACGTTTTACATGATTCCAAACAAGGAGCATACACACATATCCCGGGAACATATCACCTGAAAATGCCTCAGTTTCTGCAAATCAGCAAATGCCCGCCATAGCCATCGGATCAGCAACAAGTGGTCAGATCCCGTCGTACCCCTCAGCCACCGTGCACTTTGTACAGAACCCCTACAGATCTATTCCTCTCTCACCTTAGTCCCTGTCCTTCTGTGTCCTATACAGCAAATGAATTCCCCATCTCTCTCATCTCTCCCCGGTCCCGATCTGAGCACGACCACCATGGCGACGCTGCCCAAGATGACCCAGCCCAGCATGGCGAGGACCAAGCAGCGTGCGACAGCGGAGAAATGAGGCCGCAAAACTGCCCAACAAGGATCGCGAACTTTCTCGCGCTGGCAACAATCTTGCAATGAAAAGAGTGCACTAAGATTTATCTCCATCAACAAGAAGTCCAAGATAAACAAGAACAAGAAGGATCAAGGACAAGCCAAAGATCCAGCCAAGGTTGTTTACTTAAAGTGTAAAAAGAGTGATGCCTTGGCCATGTTTCCTCGCTGTAATTAGAGGGAATAGCTCGAATTCGTCGGAATACGGCATCGATTTGGCTGGACTATGGACGACACAATGGAACTTCACTGCAGTAGTAGTGCTCCAGCGAGCGTTGACCAAAGTGTTGGTACGCCAAATCTTTGTGGTTTACCTTACATTTTTGCGAAAATCCGTTAGTACGAGAGAATAATTTGGGAGGTTTTGCTGCAAAAATATTTACAGATCAGACCGTTATGGCAGGTCTATTGGAGACCGTTTTTTATAGTCAAATCCGTAAAAAGCACCATGTGGTCTAGTACAGGATCTGCTAGAGTAGAGATGTTGTAACGAAAATCGCAACTATGCAGTCAATCACAACTAATGGGCCAAGGGCTTATGTGGGCAAGCCCGAAAGGTAACGCTCCAAATATTCCATCAACGTGGACTGGACCATGTGGGTTGCGGATCTGGCCCAACAAAGAAAAACAATCCAACCCGACCCACTTACCGCCGTCAACTAGAGCTAGCGCTTCCTCGCGTCCTCCGCCACGGCCCATCCACCCACGCCGACGACGAGCTCTCCCCTCTCGTCTCCTCCCCACGCGGCGCCACCGCCGCGTCGCCGGTCGCCGGCCCGCCGCCTCCCAGGCAGTAGTAGCACCTAAGCCAGTCCACCCCGCCCGCCCCCGATGGCCGAGGAGCTGGTGCTGGACACGGCGATCCGGGACTGGGTCCTCATCCCGCTCTCCGTGGTCATGGTGCTCATCGGCGTGCTCCGCTACTTCGTCTCCAAGCTCATGCGCTCCCCGCCGTCCGCCTCCCCGTCCCCCGACCCCAAGGCCGTCAAGGAGGGGTGCGTGCTCCCGCCCGCCCTCTCTCCCCAACCCCGTCCCGATCTGGTCCCCGACTCGCTCGATCCGACCGATCTGGATCGAGGAACTACCCCGGGGAACTTTGCCCGCTCCATAGTTCTAATAATGAGATCAATTAGCTGCGGTTGTCTGCCGATGTAGCTGATGCGAGATTTTTTTTTGCTTCTGCAGGCAGCTGGTCATAAGGGCGAGGAACCTGAGGACCAGCTCGCAGTTCATCCCGGCCAAGGCTTTCAAGGCTCGCAAGCTTTACTACACCGAGGGGGTAATTCCACTGGAAACATCTGTGTTTACCGAATTCCAGTTTAGGAGAGAGCAGTAGAGATTAGCCCTTGATAGCTAGGACCCTGAAGAGAGCGCACAAAATCACTACTGTGATGGAAGTCACAGAGTTGTTTAACTGCTGGGTTGACTTGATGATGCTTACTTGACTCTCACGTGTTTGTTCTTCCCAAGCTGTTGGAACGTTATGGTTGAGTGTATACCACTCTGACATTCTCGAGTGCGTTGTAGGAACGAGGACTGCTTCATGTTCCTAAAGAGGATGCGCAGAAGGCTCAGGCGGCCATGTTTTCAGATCCAAACATGGCCATGGACATGATGAAGAAGAATCTCTCCATGATTGTTCCACAGGTTCGGCGGCGTGCATATTGGTTTATTTCTTTACCTTAATTACCACTTTACCTTCTGTTAATGGATCAGCTCGTCCTTTTTGCAGACACTTACATTTGCATGGGTGAACTTCTTCTTTTCGGGTTTTGTTGCAGGTATGTGCATTACTTTCTATACTACTGTGATACTCGTTCTTTTTCTTATGCCGTTTCCGTGTTCTGCGTTTACTTCATGCTGTTTTAAGATCACCACTATTAACAACTAATTACAATGGACATCAACAAAGTTATTGAAAATCGCAAATGCATATGATGTTCATCAAACATTTTGATAGTGCATGAGTAGATCCACGCATACTTCCCTCTCGCTCACAGTAAGAGAGTTGAACTATTGCATGGAAAAACTGGGACTGGTTTTTGCCTTCAGTGGTGAGCCTGTTACTTATCATGAATGACAAAGCTTGCATATGAAATTTTAAGAAGTATTTTTTTGTGGTGCTCGTCAACTGGCACAGTAATAAATGGAAGATGGTCGTGTCCTCATGTAGGCTATCAGCTTAAGTTATCTCTTTCTGTATACATTTCGAAACCTGTGATTCAACTATTCAGGAACATTTTGCGATTATGTATGTTTCACTGTCTATTAGACGATGATTATAGTTTTTTTTTTGTAGTAAAATTCTACAAGGGACATGTTATTTTAAGACTTCAAAGTTAATGTTAAGATGGAAAGGACTGGTTGCTGATATATACTTATATAGCCATATGCATTATCCTTTTCTGTTCTGATGATCTTACCCTTGGACTCACATATCTGCCAATCTCTTTTCAGCTAAAATTCCCTTTCCATTGACCCAGAGATTCAGGGGAATGCTGCAAAATGGGATAGACCTCAGTACTGTTGATGTGAGCTATGTTAGCAGCCGTTCATGGTGTGTATAATTTATTACCTTACTGTGTGAAGGAATGAATGATCTAGGTTTCATAACAACTCACATGATCTAAATGCCTTAACTGTTTGCTGTTATGATTAGGTACTTTCTCAATTTATTTGGCTTGAGGGGTCTTTTCAGTCTGATCCTCGGGGAAGAAAATGGTTAGTTCTACTTGCAATCAAAGCTATTGAAGTATCTGTGGGGTTGTCTTGACCGCTGTATCTTGTCTTGGAGCCTTATGATTTGTGCATAACCTGCAGCTACTGATGATGCAACAAAGATGATGCAGATGGGCGGTGGAATGGGCTTCAACCCAGCAATGGTGTGACACTCTTTATATCTTTTAAATGAATTTGTGTTTCTTACCCCCATCTGATAATATAACATGCACATCGCAGCAGTTGCAGTTTCACATGCATAAGATAGCACACATTTTTTATGCACTGCAGTTAATTCTACTTTGCAGTCAATTTTTTTTTTTTAAAATCTGTATAGCTCAAAGAATCGTGTATGGGTGATGTTTGAAACTTTGAATAGCGTCCAGTTTTGCATATTTGTAAAGATGAATTGCATAGTGAGATTACGTGTGATTGATGTTATTAGAGACCTCTGATGGACTGTTGTTCAGCTTGTATGTGTTATTACATCTCATTACATGCGTCCTCAGTTTTCAGTTGCTTTTCATGAGTTGTGTTCTGCAGTGCAAATATCTGCTTTCCTGTCGTTATGCTGTGCCAGTAGATCTAGGAAAGTTATAGAAGTTGAGCAATAGTACAATACACTTGGTTGTACCCTAGTTATTTTGGTTCTCAATTTGTAAAGGAATGACCAAATAGCAGCACATGGGTTGTATGTATGTTATGATGTTAGTCGTTATGTAACCTAGATCAAAACACAGTAGTTTGGGGAAATATTGGCTTTTCTGTTTTTGTTCTCAAAGTATCACAATCTTCTTGATGTTTGACAATATTCGGGTTGTTTCTCTTATTGTTGGTTTGAGTGCATTTATATGTCTACGTTTCAGTGAGTTATCTTTACATACTTGATTATAGCACAGAAAGATCTCACCATGTGCATTTGGCCATTTCCAGAGTTTGGGAGCTGAGAAAGACAGCCTTGATATCATTCAGCATGACTGGGCTTTACCGAAGATGGAACATCACGCCGAAGAGGTGTTGAGGAAACTACTGAAGAAATGACCTGAACAACACTTGGGCTGCTTCAAAGCTGTACTACGCCTCACAAGTTTTGTTGTTAGCTTCTTGACTGATCAGACAGTTATACATCTGTAATTGTATTATTTATTGTTTACAAGAGGTACTGATTATGAAGCAGTCTTCTCTGGGAGCACTAGTAGGAAAAAGTTGTATTTCGTGACAGTTTCCTCCGTACCGGGCTGCTTTGTTAATCATGTTATAGTTTGTGCTACTGATTATATTTGTCATGTTATCGGCATGCTCTTCTGTTGACTGATGTTTAGCAAGAATTTGTGGTGCTAAATATTGCCGTCTTGTAAATTTAGTATGGTCACGTCCTTAGCACGCTGATGCAAATACTCCCATACTTTACGTCTCCACAGAATTAACCATGGTACATCAGTGTACTTACATGATTACGTCTTATTACCAATGTATTTCATGTTAACTGTTTCCTCCATACTGTGCTGCTTTTGTTATAGTTCGTGCTGGGAGACGTTATCATTCGATTCCATAATACAAACCGTTTTGGCAAACTTCAAACCCGTTTTGGCAAACCAAAGTATCAGATTCATGCTATACTGTTTTGCTCAATATTTTTTCATACTGCCTTATCAGTCTACTACTCTACTTACATGCTACTACATCCCAGTACCAGTTAAACCTTCCAGAGGGTTCATCACATGACAGGGTAGCTGGCGAGCAGCGCGATGCCGCACAGGCCGGTGGGCACGCCGGCGTCGCGCTGCAGGCGGATGTAGCCGGCCTCGCCCCACTCCGCCCCCCAAGAATTCTTAACGATCCAGTACTTCTCCGGCGGCTTGTCAGCGCCGGTAGAGTTGGTCTCGCCGTATCCCACCACGGTGACGCCGTGGTTCACCTGGGCGGTGCACGGCCCTCCGAAGACCCCGCCGCCGTAGAGCTGCCACACGAAGCCGCCGGCGTCGACGGCCACCGACACGGGCTGCTTCGCGGCGGCCTTCAGTAGGTCGGCCTCGCTGTTGACCGTGACGTTCTTGTACCCGGTGATGCTCACCGTGGTCTCGTTCAGCTTCGCCTTGTTGCAGACACCGTTGATGCCAAGGTACGGGTAGCTGGCCTCGGTGGTGAGGCCGTGGTTGTCCATGACGAACTCGAAGGCCCAGCTCATGAACCCGCCGGCGCAACCCACGGCCTCCGCGTCGCAGTCCACCAGCTCCTGCTCCGACAGAGAAACCAGCTTCCCGTTCTTGATCTGGTTCAGACCCTCGATGGCCGCCACCGCCGAGAACGCCCAGCAAGAACCTGCATGTACATAGATTTGCACCATCAAATCCACACATAAATCATCAGGCTAGCTAGGTAGATTCTTCGTTAAACACTAAGGCCAACTCGCACCACAACTCCCTTGGTTCTTCACCACCACCACCGCCCCTTTCTTCCTCCAATCCACCTCCTTCGGAAGATCACCATCATCACTGTCGCTCCCCTTTTCAGGGATTGTCACCTGTAGAAATGACCATCCAAGACCAAAAGATTTGTGTCACACGATAACATATTATCAAACTTTGAATGCTCGATCATCTAAGAGCCATATCTATCAAACATGTGCATAACCCAAGAGATGAAACTACCTCTTCTATTCTGGGGGCCTGCCGGCCGGTTCTTCCCGGCACTCCCAAGCCGAGCACCTTGGCCCTGAACTCCTCGTTCGTCAGGTCGGCGAACTTGGTATCAGTCAGCGTGAAGCTATTGCTGCCGGAATTGAACTCCTCAATGAGCTCGACGTTCTTCCTGTACACCTCGAACCTTCTCTGCTTCTCGCCGGCGTCTGTGTAGGCCCGGCCGTGCTTGGTCATCCAGCGATCGAACCTACTGATCATCGCCGGATCATGGTCAGCGATCGTGAGAGCTGCAGAGGACGCCGCGAGCAGCAGGAGAAGCATGGATGGCCTGCCCATTGCTGGAGCTGTTTTCTTTTTGCAAGAGAATTATTAAGGCCGGCAAAGCAATGCTGCGCCGAGGTAGAGTAGGATGCATGAGCAGGCCGTTATGCCCTGTTTTATAACTTTGGTTCATTTCGTTTTTGGTGTTTGTTCCGTTTATCATTCGTTGTGTGTGATTTGGAGGTGATCTGGTGTGCAAGCATGCACAACTGCACGAGATCTGTGCTGGAAAGAGCAAGATGCTGGCCAATCTATTACTGTACTACAATTTACTACACATTCGTCTGCACACCTCAGAAAGATTACACCACATGTTAGAGAACTACAGTACACACACATTATAATCCGACCATCTCGATCTCCGAGAGGCTGTAAGTTCCATCCTCCAGCTCTTCCATTCTCCACTGCGAATGAAGAGCTACATGCATGTTGACATCAATGAGTCCAAGCCATTCCTTGATGTTGAGCCAAACTCTTTGTGAAACAGCAAGAGAAAAGAATATGGGCGGCGGATTCTTGAACTTGGTTGCAAAGCTTGCAATTTCGACAATTTTGCCATCCCGGCGCTCGAGCCTATCTCGCCGTCCACACTCTATTTTGTAGCACAAGCCAAGTGAAAATCTTGCATTTGGGGTGGCCCATGGCTTCCACACCATGGCCGGCATGGTGGAGTTTGTGAGGCCCTCAAATTGCATGTTGTATGCCGAGATGGAGGAGTAGCAACCATGTGTAGTAAGCTTCCAAGTGAGTGTATCATGTTCCTCTTCATTGACGTGAATGGTTGAGAGCCTCTCCCAAAGGTTGGCAAATTGGGTGATATGTTCCATGGTGAATCCATGTTGCAAATTGATTTGGGAGACCCAAAAGTTGTTTTCTAAGGCTTTCCGTACGGTGCAATTCTTTTTTTTGTGTGGATATGTTGTATATTAGAGGTGCAATATCTTTTGGCCGACCTCCATCACGCCAAGAGGAATCCCAAAAAAGGGCCCTCTCACCATTGCCAATGGTAACCTTTGTGGCCGCTGCAAAGAGCTCTCTATCATTTTCATTGCAAGGGGTTCGTAGGCCTCTCCATGGCTTGGAGTGATCCGTCCATTCCAACCAAAGCCACCTCAAACCAAGTGCCAAGGCAAATTTGTTGGGGTTTAGGATTCCAAGACCTTCCTTGTTTTTTGGCTTGCAAACAAGATCCCGATTGACCTTACATTTTCCTCCCGACACTTTCTCACAAGCAGCCCAAAGTTAGGCCCTTCGGATACTATCAATATTTAGGAGAACCTCCAACGGGATTTCAAGAACGGTGATGAAGTAGATGACGATACTTGTGAGAACCGCCTTGAAAAGCACAGTGCGTCCGACCATAGAAGCATGCTTGCCAAGCCAAGGGACAAGCTTTCCGGCAACTTTTATCTTGAAGATATTGGAGGTGGATTCTTTTCAACCTTGTTAGGAGTGGGGCAAGCCAAGGTAGTACCGCATTGGGAAGTTGGTGAGCTTTGCGGGGAAAGGATGTAGAACATCTTGAAGGTCAATATCATGACACTTGATGGGGGCAACTTGGCTTTTGGCACAAATAGTAACAAGGCTGGTAACCTCCCCAGACCGGTCCAAAGTGGAAGCCAAGAACATGATGTCTTCCTTATAGGGCGCCATGAAAATGGCCGCATCATCGGCGTAGAGGGATGTACGTATAGTGGGAGCTCTTCCTCTTAGAAGATGAAGATAACCTTGTTGAGTGGCTTTGCGAAGAATGTAGTGAAGCGGGTCGATGGAGAGCACAAAGAGAAGCGGTGAGAGAGGATCTCCTTGACGCAAACCCCTCCCATGCTTAATAGGGTCGCCGGCAAGGCCATTGAGGAGAACACGTGAGGAGCCTAAGGCAAGAAGGGCGAAACCCAATCTCTAAAAGTTGAAGGGAAGCCAAGATGCTCTAACAAATCCATAAGGTAGTCACATATAACGGAGTCGAAAGCCTTCTTCATGTCAAGCTTGAAAAGAAGCGTGGGGGTCTTTGACTTGTGGAGTCTTCTTTCCAAATTTCTCACATACAAAAAATTGTCGTGGATACATCTCTTCTTGATGAAGGCACTTTGCGCTTTTTTTTTCAAGAACACGCACGAGAACTGCGTGTCTTCTCCATGAAGATGGCACTTTGCGCATTGGAGACTAGCTCGTTCATGTGAGGGGCAAGGCGGGTGGCCATCATCTTGGCGATAATCTTGGCAATGGAATGTATGAAGCTTATAGGTCTAAAGTCGGAAATGTCCTCGGCTCTATCCTTCTTGGGGATAAGCACAATGTTTGCGGAGTTGAGCCAATGGAGATTGTTGGTGCGCAAATTGGAGAAGTCATTGATCACTGCCAAAAGGTCATGCTTAATGATGTCCCAACAAGATTTGAAGAAGGCCCCCGTGAAGCCGTCTGATACGTCTCCAACGTATCGATAATTTCTTATGTTCCATGCCACATTATTGATGATATCTACATGTTTTATGCACACTTTATGTCATATTCGTGCATTTTCTGGAACTAACCTATTAACAAGATGCCGAAGAGCCAGCTTGCTGTTTTCTCGCTGTTTTTGGTTTCGAAATCCTAGTAACGAAATATTCTCGGAATTGGACGAAATCAAGACCCAGGGTCCTATTTTGCCACGAAGCTTCCGGAAGACCGAAGAGGAGTCGAAGTGGGGCCACGAGGGGCCGCCACCATAGGGCGGCGCGGCCCAGCCCTTGGCCGCGCCGACCTGTGGTGTGGGGCCCTCGTGTGGCCCCCCACGTTGCCCTTCCGCCTACTTAAAGCCTCCGTCGCGAAACCCCCAGTACCGAGAGCCACGATACGGAAAACCTTATCGAGACGCCGCCGCCGCCAATCCCATCTCGGGGGATTCTGGAGATCTCCTCCGGCACCCCGCCGGAGAGGGGATTCATCTCCCGGAGAACTCTACACCGCCATGGTCGCCTCCGGAGTGATGAGTGAGTAGTTCACCCCTGGACTATGGGTCCATAGCAGTAGCTAGATGGTTGTCTTCTCCTCATTGTGCTTCATTGTTGGATCTTGTGAGCTGCCTAACATGATCAAGATCATCTATCCGTAATTCTATATGTTGTGTTTGTCGGGATCCGATGGATAGAGAATACTATGTTATGGTAATTATCAAGTTATTACATATGTGTTGTTTATGATCTTGCATGCTCTCCGTTATTAGTAGAGGCTCGGCCAAGTTTTTGCTCTTAACTCCAAGAGGGAGTATTTATGCTCGATAGTGGGTTCATGCCCGCATTGACACACGGGACGAGTGACGTAAAGTTCTAAGGTTGTGTTGTGCTCGTTGCCACTAGGGATAAAACATTGATGCTATGTCTAAGGATGTAGTTATTGATTACATTACGCACCATACTTAATGCAATTGTCTGTTGTTTTGCAACTTAATACTGGAAGGGGTTCGGATGATAACCTGAAGGTGGACTTTTTAGGCATAGATGCAGTTGGATGGCGGTCTATGTACTTTGTCGTAATGCCCAATTAAATCTCACTATATTTATCATGTCATGTATGTGCATTGCGGTGCCCTCTCTATTTGTCAATTGCCCGACCGTAATTTGTTCACCCAACATGCTTTTATCTTATGGGAGAGACACCTCTAGTGAACCGTGGACCCCGGTCCATTCTTTTATACTCGAAATACAAATCTACTCGCAATACTTGTTTTACCGTTTTCTTGCAAACAATCATCTTCCATACAATACGGTTAATCCTTTGTTACAGCAAGCCGGTGAGATTGACAACCTCACTCGTTTCGTTGGGGCAAAGTACTTTGTTTGTGTTGTGCGGGTTCCACGTTGGCGCCGGAATCCCTGGTGTTGCGCCGCACTACATCCCGCCGCCATCAACCTTCAACGTGCTTCTTGGCTCCTCCTGGTTCGATAAACCTTGGTTTCTTTCTGAGGGAAAACTTGCTGCTGTGCGTATCATACGTTCCTCTTGGGGTTCCCAACGAACGTGTGAGTTACACGCCATCAAGCTCTTTTTCTGGCGCCGTTGCCGGGGAGATCAAGACACGCTGCAAGGGGAGTCTCCACTTCCCAATCACTTTACTTTGTTTTTGTCTTGCTTTATTTTATTTACTACTTTGTTTGCTGCACTTAATCAAAACACAAAAAAATTAGTTGCTAGCTTTACTTTATTTACTGTCTTGCTCTCCATATTAAAAACACAAAAAAAATTAGTTACTTGCATTTACTTTACTAGATTCATCATGTTTCCTTTTAATTTACCACAAAAGACATACCGGTAGGACGTGGGTCTATAGTTGGGAGAAATAATATAGAAGAATTCTTCAATCATGTTAGTATTACTGAAGATTTTGAAGATAGACACTTGGTAGAACTTGCACCTACCTATGAAATTGCTGTCTGCTGCTTTAGTTCGTATGTTGGAAACTAAATTTGTTAATCTCAATCCTATAATCCAACACATGTTTCTTACACTTGGTGATATGGAAGAAGGGGAAAAGAAAGATTTTGTTTTAGAAACCCTTCTTAGAGAATTTGGTGGTCTAGCAAGAGAAGCTAGAAAGGTCTTTGCTAAATTTAAAATGCTAGGTTCTCATACTAATTTTGTTGGTCTCCTTGAAAAAATGGACATGGATAGAATAAGGTACACTAATAACATTAATGATGGTGGGGAGATCAAAGCACCAATACCATGTAAACTCCTAGCTATGAATGATGCACTAGAAAATAACTATGCTTGGCTTGTTCCTGAAAATTTGTTCGATGAGAGTAGCAAGCCCAAGACTAATGAGAAGGGAGACGCTGAAACTTATGTATCCAACATACTATGCATGGTTGAGAAAACTCCAAACCCCGCTGTAGGTGCACCACCCTTCGATAATACTTGATATACACTTTCTGCGCCTAGCTGAAAGGCGTTAAAGAAAAGCGCTTATGGGAGACAACCCATGTTTTTACTACAGTATTTTTGTTTTATATTTGAGTCTTGGAAGTTGTTTACTACTGTAGCAACCTCTCCTTATCTTAGTTTTATGTTTTGTTGTGCCAAGTAAAGTCTTTGATAGTAAAGTGAATACTAGATTTGGATTACTGCGCAGAAACAGATTTCTTTGCTGTCACGAATCTGGGCCTAATTCTCTGTAGGTAACTCAGAAAATTAAGCCAATTTACGTGAGTGATCCTCATATATGTACGCAACTTTCATTCAATTTGGGCATTTTCATTTGAGCAAGTCTGGTGCCATTTTAAAATTCGTCTTTACGAACTGTTCTGTTTTGACAGATTCTGCCTTTTATTTCGCATTGCCTCTTTTGCTATGTTGGATGAATTTATTTGATCCATTAATGTCCAGTAGCTTTATGCAATGTCCAGAAGTGTTAAGAATGATTGTGTCACCTCTGAACATGTTAATTTTATTGTGCACTAACCCTCTAATGAGTTGTTTCGAGTTTGGTGTGGAGGAAGTTTTCAAGGATCAAGAGAGGAGTATGATATACTATGATCAAGAGGAGTGAAAGCTCTAAGCTTGGGGATGCCCCGGTGGTTCACCCCTGCATATTCTAAGAAGACTCAAGCTGTCTAAGCTTGGGGATGCCCAAGGCATCCCCTTCTTCATCGACAACATCATCGAGTTCCTCCCCTGAAACTATATTTTTATTCCGTCACATCTTATGCACTTTGCTTGGAGCGTCGGTTTGTTTTTGTTTTTTGTTTTGTTTGAATAAAGTTGGATCCTAGCATTCACTGTAGGGGAGAGAGACACGCTCCGCTGTAGCATATGGACAAGTATGTCCTTAGGCTCTACTCATAGTATTCATGGCGAAGTTTCTTCTTCGTTAAATTGTTATATGGTTGGAATTGGAAAATGATACATGTAGTATTTGCTATAATATTTTGGATAATGTGATACTTGGCAATTGTTGTGCTCATGTTTAAGCTCTTGCATCATATACTTTGCACCCATTAATGAAGAAACACTTAGAGCTTGCTAATTTGGTTTGCATATTTGGTTTCTCTAGAGTCTAGATAATATCTAGTATTGAGTTTTGAACAACAAGGAAGACGGTGTAGAGTCTTATAATGTTTACAATATGTCTTTTATGTGAGTTTTGCTGCACCGGTTCATCCTTGTGTTTGTTTCAAATAAACCTTGCTAGCCTAAACCTTGTATCGAGAGGGAATACTTCTCATGCATCCAAAATACTTGAGCCAACTACTATGCCATTTGTGTCCACCATACCTACCTACTACATGGTATTTTTCCGCCATTCCAAAGTAAATTGCTTGAGTGCTACCTTTAAAATTCCATCATTCGCCTTTGCAATATATAGCTCATGGGACAAAATAGCCTTAAAAACTATTGTGGTATTGAATATGTACTTATGCATTTTATCTCTTATTAAGTTGCTTGTCAGTGCGATAACCATGTTCCCGGGGACGCCATCAACTACTCTTTGTTGAATATCATGTGAGTTGCTATGCATGTCCGTCTTGTCCGAAGTAAGAGAGATCTACCACCTTATGGTTAAGCATGCATATTGTTAGAGAAGAACATTGGGCCGCTAACTAAAGCCATGAATCATGGTGGAAGTTTCAGTTTTGGACACATATCCTCAATCTCATGTGAGAATAATAATTGTTGCTACATGCTTATGCATTAAAGAGGAGTCCATTATCTGTTGTCCATGTTGTCCCGGTATGGGTGTCTAAGTTGAAGAATGATCAAAAGCGAGAAATCCAATGCGAACTTTCTCCTTAGACCCTTGTACGAGCGGCATGGAGGTACCCCATTGTGACACTTGGTTAAAACATGTGCATTGTGATGATCCGGTAGTCCAAGCTAATTAGGACAAGGTGCGGGCACTATTAGTATACTATGCATGAGGCTTGCAACTTGTAAGATATAATTTACATAACTCATATGCTTTATTACTACCGTTGACAAAATTGTTTCATGTTTTCAAAATAAAAGCTCTAGCACAAATATAGCAATCGATGCTTTCCTCTTTGAAGGACCATTCTTTTTACTTTTATGTTGAGTCAGTTCACCTATCTCTCTCCACCTCAAGAAGCAAACACTTGTGTGAACTGTGCATTGATTCCTACATACTTGCATATTGCACTTGTTATATTACTCTATGTTTACAATTATCCATGAGATATACATGTTATAAGTTGAAAGCAACCGCTGAAACTTAATCTTCCTTTGTGTTGCTTCAATACCTTTACTTTGATTTATTGCTTTATGAGTTAACTCTTATGCAAGACTTATTGATGCTTGTCTTGAAGTACTATTCATGAAAAGTCTTTGCTTTATGATTCACTTGTTTACTCATGTCATTACCATTGTTTTGATCGCTGCATTCATTACATATGCTTACAAATAGTATGATCAAGATTATGATGGCATGTCACTTCAGAAATTATCTTTGTTATCGTTTTACCTGCTCGGGACGAGCAAAACTAAGCTTGGGGATGCTGATACGTCTCCAACGTATCGATAATTTCTTATGTTCCATGCCACATTATTGATGATATCTACATGTTTTATGCACACTTTATGTCATATTCGTGCATTTTCCGGAACTAACCTATTAACAAGATGCCGAAGAGCCGATTCTTCGTTTTACGCTATTTTTGGTTTCAGAAATCCTAGTAACGAAATATTCTCGGAATTGGACGAAATCAAGACCCAGGGTCCTATTTTGCCACGAAGCTTCTGGAAGACCGAAGAGGAGTCGAAGTGGGGCCACGAGGGGCCGCCACCATAGGGCGGCGCGGCCCAGCCCTTCGCCGCGCCGACCTGTGGTGTGGGGCCCTCGTGTGGCCCCCCACGTTGCCCTTCCGCCTACTTAAAGCCTCCGTCGCGAAACCCCCAGTACCGAGAGCCACGATACGGAAAACCTATGCGAGACGCCGCCGCCGCCAATCCCATCTCGGGGGATTCCGGAGATCTCCTCCGGCACCCCGCCGGAGAGGGGATTCATCTCCCGGAGGACTCTACACCGCCATGGTCGCCTCCGGAGTGATGAGTGAGTAGTTCACCCCTGGACTATGGGTCCATAGCAGTAGCTAGATGGTTGTCTTCTCCTCATTGTGCTTCATTGTTGGATCTTGTGAGCTGCCTAACATGATCAAGATCATCTATCCGTAATTCTATATGTTGTGTTTGTCGGGATCCGATGGATAGAGAATACTATGTTATGGTAATTATCAAGTTATTACATATGTGTTGTTTATGATCTTGCATGCTCTCCGTTATTAGTAGAGGCTCGGCCAAGTTTTTGCTCTTAACTCCAAGAGGGAGTATTTATGCTCGATAGTGGGTTCATGCTCGCATTGACACCGGGACAAGTGACGTAAAGTTCTAAGGTTGTGTTGTGCTCGTTGCCACTAGGGATAAAACATTGATGCTATGTCTAAGGATGTAGTTATTGATTACATTACGCACCATACTTAATGCAATTGTCCGTTGTTTTGCAACTTAATACTGGAAGGGGTTCGGATGATAACCTGAAGGTGGACTTTTTAGGCATAGATGCAGTTGGATGGCGGTCTATGTACTTTGTCGTAATGCCCAATTAAATCTCACTATATTTATCATGTCATGTATGTGCATTGCGGTGCCCTCTCTATTTGTCAATTGCCCGACTGTAATTTGTTCACCCAACATGCTTTTATCTTATGGGAGAGACACCTCTAGTGAACTGTGGACCCCGGTCCATTCTTTTATACTCGAAATACAAATCTACTCGCAATACTTGTTTTACTGTTTTCTTGCAAACAATCATCTTCCACACAATACGGTTAATCCTTTGTTACGAGCAAGCCGGTGAGATTGACAACCTCACTGTTTCGTTGGGGCAAAGTACTTTGTTTGTGTTGTGCAGGTTCCACGTTGGCGCCGGAATCCCCGGTGTTGCGCCGCACTACATCCCGCCGCCATCAACCTTCAACGTGCTTCTTGGCTCCTCCTGGTTCGATAAACCTTGGTTTCTTTCTGAGGGAAAACTTGCTGCTGTGCGCATCATACCTTCCTCTTGGGGTTCCCAACGAACGTGTGAGTTACACGCCATCACCGTCTGGACTCAGAGCCTTATGACTATGAGTCCCATGTATGGCATCTTTCATTTCGTCCTCGGTGAAGGGGTCCCCAATGCTAGAAAGGTCGCAAGTTGGAATGGGGATGTTAGCCCAGTTGAAATCTATGGTCCGCGAGGGGGGGGGGCTTTTTGGTCGCGTTCTTAAAGTGTTCATGAATGATTATCTTTTTTTGGTTGTGCTCCGTGACCCAACCATTTCCATTAGCTCCAACCGTTGATGAGTGGTGAATGTCCTTTGTGCAAAAGAACGGTCAATGCAAAAGGGCGATGGCATCTCTTGCCATGCTCACGTCGTGGGAGTTGTGGAAAGAGAGAAATGTGCGTGTCTTCCGAAACCACTACTCCACCGTCGACATACGGCTTTGATTCGGTAGTTCACACCTTCATCAATATCCCCATCCTTGTGTAGGATTGACCCCAAGTATCGAAAGGTGTCCTTCTGAGGTACCACCTGCCCATCCAGGCTAACCTCCTCCTCCTCCTCGTGCCTAGTAGTACTAAAACCGCACATCATGTACTCAGTTTTAGTTCTACTAAGTCTAAAACCTTTCGATTCCAAGGTTTATCTCCATAGTTCTAACTTCCTATTGACCCCCGTTCGACTATCATCGATTAGGACCACATCATCCGCAAAGAGCATACACCATGGGATATCTCCTTGTATATCCCTTGTGACCTCATCCATCACCAAATCAAATAGATAAGGGCTCAAAGCTGACCCATGGTGTAGTCCTATTTTAATCGGGAAGTCATCGGTATCACCATCTCTTGTTCGAACACTTGTCACAATATTATCGTACATGTCCTTGATGAGGGTAATGTACTTTGCTGGGACTTTGTGTTTCTCCAAGGCCAGCCACATGACGTGCCGCGGTATCTTATCGTAAACCTTCTCCAAGTCTATGAACACCATATGCAGGTCCTTATTTTGCTCCTTGTATCTCTCCATGAGTTGTCGTACCCAGAAGATGGCTTCCATGGTCGGCCTCCCAGGCATGAAACCAAACAGATTTTTGGTCACGCTTGTCATTCGTCTTAAACGATGCTCAATGACTCTCTCCCATGGCTTCATTGTATGACTCATAAGCTTAATTACACGGTAGTTAGTACAACTCTGAACATTCCCTTTGTTCTTGAAGATTGGTACTAATACACTGCGTCTCCATTCTTCTGGCATCTTGTTTGTCCGACAAATGGAGTTGAGGAGCTTAGTTAGCCATACTATCGCTATGTCTCCGAGGCCTCTCCACACCTCAATGGGGATACAAAGACGCGTTGGGTAATGTAATGCCGCGAGAGTAGTCCCCTTGTTTTTGGGTCATGGCTTTTGCCTTGATCATGTTTGGTTTGTAACACTCTAAAACTTCTCCTCTATCAATGAAAATGGCAAATCTTTTGCCTTGTTTCAAAAAAGAAAGAGCTACCTGCATTGCCGCTTGCATGGAAGATCACTGCTAATTTGTGATACTTTCTACAACAACAACAACAAAGCCTTTATTCCCAAACAAGTTGGGGTAGGCTAGAGGTGAAAACCATAAGATCTCGTAACCAGCTCATAGCGCATGGATAGCAAGCTTCCACGTGGTTCTTTCCATGGCTAGTTCTTTGGTGATACTCAAGTCCTTCAGATCTCTTTTACAGACTCCTCTGATGGCGCGTGAAGCACATGTCCGTTGGGAACCCCAAGAGGAAGGTGTGATGCGTACAGCAGCAAGTTTCCCTCAATAAGAAACCAAGGTTATCGAACCAGTAGGAGATGAAGGCCACGTGAAGGTTGTTGGTGAAGGAGTGTAGTGCGGCGCAACACCAGGGATTCCGGCGCCAACATGGAACCTGCACAACACAATCACAATACTTTGCCCCAACTTAACAGTGAGGTTGTCAATCTCACCGGCTTGCTGAAAACAAAGGATTAAACGTATGGTGTGGAGAATGATGTTTGTTTGCGATGAACAACAAAGAACAGAGATTGCAGTAGATTGTATTTCAGATGTAAAAGAATGGACCGGGGTCCACAGTTCACTAGTGGTGTCTCTCCAATAAGATAAATAGCATGTTGGGTGAACAAATTACAGTTGGGCAATTGACAAATAGAGATACACATACATATATCATGATGACTACTATGAGATTTAATTAGGGCATTACGACAAATAACATAGACCGCTATCCAGCATGCATCTATGCCTAAAAAGTCCACCTTCGGGTTAGCATCCGCACCCCTTCCAGTATTAAGTTGCAAACAACAGACAATTGCATTAAGTACTGCGCGTAATGTAATCAACACAAATATCCTTAGACAAAGCATCGATGTTTTATCCCTAGTGGCAACGAGCACATCCATAACCTTAGAACTTTCCGTCATTGTCCCGGATTCAATGGAGGCATGAACCCACTATCGAGCATAAATACTCCCTCTTGGAGTTACAAGTATCAACTTGGCCAGAGCCTCTACTAGCAACGGAGAGCATGCAAGAACATAAACAACACATATATGATAGATTGATAATCAACTTGACATAGACGATCTTGATCATGATAGGCAGCTCACAAGATCTAAACATGATAGCACAAGAGGAGAAGACAACCATCTAGCTACTGCTATGGACCCATAGTCCAAGCATGAACTACTCACGCATCAGTCCGGAGGCGGGCATGGTGATGTAGAGCCCTCCGGTGATGATTCCCCTCTCCGGCAGGGTGCCGGAGGCGATCTCCTGAATCCCCCAAGATGGGATTGGCGGCGGCGGCGTCTCTGGAACTTTTCTCGTATCGTGGCTCTCGATGATAGGGTTTTCGCGACGGAGAGAATTTATAGGCGAAGGGGCAGAGTCGGGAGGCGCCCGAGGGGCCCACCCCATAGGGCGGCGCGCCCAAGGGTGGGGCCGCGCCCCCCCTAGGGTGTGGCCGCCTCGTCGCCCCTCTTCGTTTCCTCTTCGGACTTCTGGAAGGCTCCGTGCAAAATAAGACCGTGGGCTTTTGTTTCGTCCAATTCCGAGAATATTTCCTGTGTAGGATTTCTGAAACCAAAAACAGCAGAAAACAGGAACTGGCACTTCGACATCTTGTTAATAGGTTAGTGCCAGAAAATGCATAAAAATGATATAAAGTGTATATAAAACATGTGAGTATTGTCATATAACTAGCATGGAACATAATAAATTATAGATACGTTTGAGACGTATCAAGCATCCCCAAGCTTAGTTCCTACTCGCCCTCGAGTAGGTAAATGATAACAAGGATAATTTCTGAAGTGACATGCTACTATCATAATCTTGATCAATACTATTGTAAAGCATATGAGATGAATGAAGTGATTCGAAGCAATGGTAAAGATAATGACTAAACAACGGAATCATATAGCAAAGACTTTTCATGAATAGTACTTTCAAGACAAGTATCAATAAGTCTTGCATAAGAGTTAACTCATCAAGCAATAGATTCTTAATAGAAGGTTTTGAAGCAACACAAAGGATGATTAAGTTTCAGCAATTGCTTTCAACTTGTAACATGTATATCTCATGGATAGTTGTCAACATAAAGCAATATAACAAGCGCAATAAGTAAACATGTAAGAATCAATGCACACAGTTGACACAAGTGTTTGCTTCTAAGATAGAAAGAAGTAGGTAAACTGACTCAACATAAAGTAAAAGAAAGGCCCTTCGCAGAGGGAAGCATGGATTACTCATGTGCTAGAGCTTTTATTTTGAAAACATGGAAAGAATTTTGTCAACGGTAGTAATAATTCATATATGTTATGCATAAAACCTCTTATAAGTTGCAAGCCTCATGCATCGAATACCAATAGTGCCCGCACCTTGTCCTAATTAGCTCGGATTTCCATGGATTATCATTGCATTACATATGTTTCAACCAAGTGTCACAAAGGGGTACCTCTATGCCGCCTGTACAAAGGTCCAAGGAGATAGATCGCATTTGATTTCTCAGTTTTGATAGATCTCAACTTGAGGACATCCATACCGGGACAACATAGAAAACAGATAATGGACTCCTCTTTAATGCTTAAGCATTCAACAACGAGATAATATTCTCATAAGAGATTGAGGATTAATGTCCAACTGAAACTTCCACCATGATACATGGCTTTGGTTGGCGGCCCAATGTTCTTCTCTAACAATATGCATACTCAAACCATTTAATCATGATAAATCACCCTTACTTCAGACAAGACGAACATGCATAGCAACTCACATGATATTCAACAAAGGTGTAAAAAATTGATGGCGTCCCCAGAAACATGGTTACCGCTCAACAAGCAACTTATAAGAAATAAGATACATAAACAACATATTCAATACCACAATAGTTTTTAAGCTATTTTCCCATGAGCTATGTATTGCAAAGACAAGGAATGAAATTTTAAAGGTAGCACACAAGCAATTTACTTTGGAATGGCCGAGAAATACCACATAGTAGGTAGTTATGGTGGACACAAATGGCATGAGTTTTGGCTCAAGGTTTTTGGATGCACGAGAAGCATTTCCTCTCAGTACAAGGCTTTGGCTAGCAAGGTTGTTTGAAGCAAACACAAGTATGAGCTGGTACAGTAAAACTTACATAAGAACATATTGCAAGCATTATAAGACTCTACACTCGTCTCCTTGTTGCTCAAACACTTTTACCGAAAATATCTAGACCATAGAGAGATCAATCATGCAATCCAAATTTCAACAAGCTCTACGAGTAGTTCTCCACTAATAGGTTTAAACTACATGATGCAAGAGCTTAAACATGATCTATGAGAGCTCAAAACAATTGCCAAGTATCAAATTATTCAAGACCATATACCATTTACCACATGAAGCATTTTCTGTTTCCAACCAAATAGCAATCAACGAAGCGGTTTTTAACTCCGCCATGAACATTAAAGATAGAGCTAAGAACACCAGTGTTCATATGAAAAAGCGGAGCGTGTCTTTCTCCAATACAAGGAATGCTAGGATCCGATTTTATTCAAACAAAAAACAAAAACAAAAACAAACAGACGCTCCAAGTAAAGCACATAAGATGTGACGGAATAAAAATATAGTTTCACTAGAGGTGACCTGATAAGTTGTCTATGAAGAAGGGGATGCCTTGGGCATCCCCAAGCTTAGATGCTTGAGTCTTCTTGAAATATGCAGGGATGAACCACGGGGGCATCCCCAAGCTTAGACTTTTCACTCTTCTTGATCATAGTATATCATCCTCCTCTCTTGACCCTTGAAAACTTCCTCCACACCAAACTCAAAACAAACTCATTAGAGGGTTAGTGCATAATCAAAAATTCACATGTTCAGAGGGGACACAATTATTCTTAACACTTCTGGACATTACCCAAACCTACTGAAAGTTAATGGAACAAAGAAATCCACTCAACACAGTAAAAGAGGCAATGTGAAATAAAAGGCAGAATCTGTCAAAACAGAACAGTTCGTAAAGACGAATTTTTTAGAGGCACTTAACAGGCTCAGATGAAAAAGCTCAAAACTAATGAAAGTTGCGTACATATCTGAGGATCACGCATGAATTTTTGCAGCATTTTACGAGTTTCCTACAGAGAGATCTACTTAAATTCGTGACAGGTAAAAATCTGTTTCTGCGCAGGAATCCAAATCTAGTATCAACTTTACTACCAGAGACTTTACTTGGCACAACAATATGATAAGGAGAGGTTGCTACAGTAGTAACAACTTCCAAGACACAACAAAACATTAGTAAAAACATACATGGATTATCTCCCAAGAAGTGTTTTTCTTTAACGCCTTTCAGCTAGGCGCATAAAGTGCAAATCAAGTATTATCAAGAGAAGAAGCATCAACATAGGTGTTTGGAGTTTTCTCAACTATGCATTGTATCTTATCTATGTAAGAAACTCCTTTTTCATTACCTTTAGGCTTACTATCCTCCTCAAATAAATTTTCAGGAACAATCCAATCAAAATTTTTTTCTAATGCCTCATGCATTCCTATGAGTTTATAAGGTATTGGTATTTTAATCTCCCCCTCACAATTGGCTTTATTAGTGTATCTTAGCCTATCTTTTTCCCTCTTTTCAAGGATATTTGCAAAATTGGTATAAAAGCTTAGCATCTTATGTCGAATAAAGACTTTCCTAGCTTCTCTAGCTACATCACCAAATTCTCTAAGAAGGGTTTCTAACACAAAATCTTTCTTCTCTCCTTCTTCCATATCACCGAGTGTAAGAAACATATGTTGCATTATTGGATTAAGATTAACAAATCTAGCTTCAAACATGTGTACTAAAGAGGCAGTAGCAATTTCATAATTAGGAGCAAGTTCTACCAAGGATCTATCTTCAAAATCTTTAACTCTACTAACATGAGTGAAAATTTCTTCTATATTATCTCTTCCAATGATAGACCCACTTCCTACCGATATATCTTTCAAAGTGAACTTAGGGTGAAGCATGATGAAATAAACAAAAGTAAACTAATAAAGTAAATGCAAGTAACAAATTTTTTGTGTTTTTGATATAAGAAAACGAACAAGACAGAAAATAAAATAAAGTAAAGCAAGTAACTAATTTTTTGTGTGTTTTTAATATAAAGAAAGCAAACAAAACAGAAAATAAAATAAAGTAAAGCAAGACAATAAACAAAGTAAAGAGATTGGATGTGAGAGACTCCCTTGCGAGCGTGTCTTGATCTCCCCGGCAACGGCGCCGTGAAAAATGCTTGATGGCGCGTGAAGCACACGTCCGTTGGGAACCCCAAGAGGAAGGTGTGATGCGTACGAGCAGCAAGTTTCCCTCAGTAAGAAACCAAGGTTATCGAACCAGTAGGAGATGAAGGCCACGTGAAGGTTGTTGGTGAAGGAGTGTAGTGCGGCGCAACACCAGAGATTCCGGCGCCAACATGGAACCTGCACAAAACAATCACAATACTTTGCCCCAACTTAACAGTGAGGTTGTCAATCTCACCGGCTTGCTGTAAACAAAGGATTAAACGTATGGTGTGGAGAATGATGTTTGCTTGTAGAAAACAACAGAGAACAAAGATTGCAGTAGATTGTATTTCAGATGTAAAAGAATGGACCGGGGTCCACAGTTCACTAGTGGTGTCTCTCTAATAAGATAAATAGCATGTTGGATGAACAAATTACAGTTGGGCAATTGACAAATAGATATGCATATACATATCATGATGACTACTATGAGATTTAATCAGGGCATTACGACAAAGTACATAGACCGCTATCCAGCATGCATCTATGCCTAAAAAGTCCACCTTCGGGTTAGCATCCGCACCCCTTCCAGTATTAAGTTGCAAACAACTGAGACAATTGCATTAAGTATGGTGCGTAATGTAATCAACACAAATATCCTTAGACAAAGCATTGATGTTTTATCCCTAGTGGCAACATCACATCGACAACCTTAGAACTTTACGTCACCGTCCCGGATTCAATGGAGGCATGAACCCACTATCGAGCATAAATACTCCCTCTTGGAGTCACAAGTATCAACTTGGCCAGAGCCTCTACTAGCAACGGAGAGCATGCAAGAACATAAACAACACATATATGATAGATTGATAATCAACTTGACATAGTATTCAATATTCATCGGATCCCAACAAACACAACATGTAGCATTACAAATAGATGATCTTGATCATGATAGACAGCTCACAAGATCTAAACATGATAGCACAAGAGGAGAAGACAACCATCTAGCTACTCGCTATGGACCCATAGTCCAAGGATGAACTACTCACGCATCAATCCGGAGGCGGGCATGGTGATGTAGAGCCCTCCGAGTGATGATTCCCCTCTCCGGCGGGGTGCCGGAGGCGATCTCTCGAATCCCCCGAGATGGGATTGGCGGCGGCGGCGTCTCTGAAACTTTTTCCGTATCGTGGCTCTCGGTAATAGGGTTTTCGCGACGGAGAGTTTAAGTAGGCGGAAGGGCAGAGTCGGGAGGCGCTCGAGGGGCCCACACCATAGGGCGGCGCGGGCCCCTCCTTGGCCGCGCCGCCTTGTGGTGTCGCCACCTCGTGGCCCCACTTCGTATCCCCTTCGGTCTTCTGGAAGCTCCGTGGAAAAATAAGACCCTGGGCGTTTGTCTCGTCCAATTCCGAGAATATTTCCTGTGTAGGATTTCTGAAACCAAAAACAGCACAAAACAGGAACTGGCACTTCGGCATCTCGTTAATAGGTTAGTGCCGGAAAATGCATATAAATGATGTAAAGTGTGTATAAAACATGTGAGTATTATCATAAAACTAGCATGGAACATAAGAAATTATAGATACGTTTGAGACGTATCACCGGGCATGAAACCAAACAGATTTTTGGTCACGCTTGTCATTCGTCTTGAACGGTGCTCAATGACTCTCTCCCATGGCTTCATTGTATGACTCATAAGCTTAATTCCACGGTAGTTAGTACAACTCTGAATATTCCCCTTGTTCTTGAAGATTGGTACTAATACACTGCGTCTCCATTCTTCTGGTATCTTGTTTGTCCGAAAAATGGAGTTGAGGAGCTTAGTTAGCCATACTATCGCTATGTCTTTGAGGCCTCTGCACACCTCAATGGGGATACAATCAGGGCCCATTGCCTTGCATCACTTCATCTTTCTCAACGCCTCCTTGACCTTAGCCTCCTGGATTCACCGCACAAAACGCCTACTGGTATCATCAAAGGAGTTGTCCAGTTCAATGGTAGAGCTCTCAGTCTCCCCATTGAACAACCCGTCGAAGTATTCCCTCCATCTATGCTTAATATCCTTGTCCTTCACCAGGAGTTGGTCTGCTCCGTCCTTGATGCATTTGACTTGGTCAACATCCCCCGCCTTTCTCTCTCGGATCTTGGCTATCCTATAGATATCCTTTTCGCCTTCCTTCGTGCCTAACCGCTGGTAGAGGTCCTCATATGCCTGACCCCTTGCTTCATTCACAGCTCTCTTTGCGGCCTTCTTTGCCATCTTGTACTTCTCCATGTTGTGTGCACTCCTATTTAGGTACATGCGTCTAAAACAATCTTTCTTCTCCTTAATAGCCTTCTGGACATCAGTGTTCCACCACCAGGTATCCCTAACTCTGCTTCTACTTCCCCTGGACACTCCAAACTCCTTTGAGGCCACCTTACGAATACAGGTCGCCATCTTCATCCACATGTCGTCTGCATCACCTCCTTCCTGCCAAGGGCCCTCCTTAATGACCCTCTCCTTGAACGTCCGAGCTACCTCACTCTTGAGCTTCCAACACTTCATTCTAGCGACTTTCGCACGCTTATCTCGCTGGATACGAAGTCGAAAGCGGTAGTCAGCCACCACAAGCTTATGCTGATGGACAACGTTCTCTCTACAATATAGGCACACACTCCTGTCTTCTATCCTTAAGAGGATGAAGTCAATCTGGCTATTGTGGTGGCCACTACTAAAAGTCACTAGATGTGATTCTCTCTTTTTAAAGAGGGTGTTAGCTACGATCATGTCGTACGCTAAAGCAAAGCACATGACATCTTCCCCTTCTTGATTCCGGATGCCATAAACAAAGCTCCCATGCATCCCTTCAAAACCTATGTTAGATGTACTCACGTGGCCATTAAGGTCTCCTCCTATGAAGAGCTTTTTGCCACTAGGTACATCCCTAACCAAGTCCTCTAGGTCTTCCCGAAACTCCCTCTTGGTTTTCTCATTGTGGCTTATTTACGGGGCATAAGCGCTAATAACATTGAGAACTAAGTCTCCAACTACCAGCTTGACCAGGATAATCTTGTCCCCACATCTCTTAATGTCCACCACTCTAGATTTGAGGCTCTTGTTGATCAAGATGCCTACTCCATTTCTGTTTGGAGCCGTTCCCGTATACCACAGCTTGAAGCCGGTATCCTCTACTTCTCCTTCTGTCCCCTCCACTTGGTCTCCTGGACGCAAAGGATATCAACACCTCTCCTCACCGTTGTATCAACTAGCTCTCGTAACTTACCTGTCAGAGACCCTATGTTCCAGCTACCTAAGCAAAACCTCCTAGGTTCGAACAGCTTCCTTACCCTTCACACTCATCGAGTCAAATGCGAAGACCCTTGCTCATTTTTCACTACACCCGGGCGCCGATGTAGCACACCACTAAGGATGCGACGATCCGATCCTTGCTCACTTGCCACCGTATCCAGATCAAGATATGTCGTGCCACCTAGGGGGTGACGACCCGGCCCCTGACCATTTGACACCACACCCGGGTTCCGACATGGCGCGTCGCTAAGAGGATTACGCCCCAACGAAAATCTTTTGGGTTTCATCTCCATAAGAGTGGCTGAGTTTTTTACGTTAGCTCGCCAAGCTTATCACAACCCTCCTCTTTTACCCGGGCTTGAGACCGGCTATGTTGGGACAACATAGACGGAGTTTCTGATATTTTTAATTTCCTAACTTGTGAAAGTTGCAATTCTAGTATCTTATAGGAATTAATAGGTTTGATGTTAATTTGAAAAGATGAGATGACGTTGTAAAAACTAAAGTTTTTTTTAAAAAATTTGGGCTAGGCTGCCACCAGTCCAAGGTCCAAAGTCCAAACACACCGCCACGGCGCCCCCTGCCGGCGAGAACGACCAAGATGCGGCTGACGCCCAGACCGTCCTCCCCTCCCCTCCTCGGCCTGGCGACGTGCCGACGACACGCCCGCCGGAGCTCCGCAACGCCCCCGCTAGCTCTCTCGCTTCCTGCGGCCCAACCTTCGCCATCAGCTGCCTGCTCCCTAATCCCTCCGCCACATAGCCATATCCAAACGCCGCGCCGGCGCAGCGCACGGCCGAGCTCCGAGCGCGACCTCGAACTTCTCCGTTCGTGGGACGGGCTCACGGCGGCGCATCAGAAACTGGTTCCGGCAGGCATTGAGGCGCCGTAGCAGCAACATTGCAGCACCCACAATCCCAGTCACTCAATTCAGATATTCAGAATTTCGGTTCAGAGTTTCAGACCATGACAAGTGAGTGCTTCAATCTTAACTTTTTTTCTTTCTGATTTTACCCAATTAGTGCTCTTAAGCGCCAATTCTTCTCGCAAGTGAAGGACGATGACATTATTCCTACCTTTCATAAGGGAAATGGTGGTAGAGTAAATATGGAGTAATACCTTTTCTCTTTGTTTTCTGCCAAGTAATTTAACTACTGGAGATGTTGTCACTCCCACGAATAATTGGTAGTCTTTCTAGTTATTGATCCGTATCTCATATTGTCGTGCTGGAAAAAGGACTTCCAATACCCAATATGAAAATCCTGACCCCATCGCTGCACCATGCGACAGAAACTGTGTCCACTATGTTTCGATAGAACTGCCATGCGCGTGAGCCGTGCGATCGCCATCACGCGATCACGCCTACAATACTATACAAAAGAGAATAATGCCGGTGGAGAATTAGAATTTGCGTTCAAAGAAATGTACTTGTTTTAGCTTTAACCTATTTGCTGGGAAAAGTTGTTTTAGACAAAAATCAGCCTACAATACTATACAGGGGTAATTAACCAATGTATCATGCTCCCAAGTTAACTGCCCGTTTGTTGCGGTGGTAGCATTCACCCGAACCTCATGTTTTGGTCCTCTTTCTTCGCATCCTCCTATGCTTGATGTTCAGCAGCATATCACAGACACACCACGGAAAGCTTATGAGGTGTGGCCGCTCACATTCTTGGTTGTAACGACCCCAGTACTCCTGGTGATAGGTCACATGGTACCAAGCGGACGCCTTGGCTTCCTGAACACTACGCCAATCCTCGTCCTCATCCTCCGTCTCGCCGAACCATGACCTCGCTTCTCTCCGCAGAGATCTCACCGCACCTGCAATAGCCTCATTGTCGCTGCTCCTGCTGAAATTCTTGGCCATCATGAGAACACATCCGCTGATGATCTCAGCCTCGGTTTTTATCCCGTAGTGGTCCATCAGGTTGCCCAGCTTGATGTCGTAGTCTTCCTTGAACTGCTCAGCTTCTTCGATGTGATATTGGTAACCATCGACGATCAGATCAGTGTCATAGGAAAGTTTTGCCACGTCCCTTGTGAAGTGGTCGACACGAGGGTTCTGCCACTTGATTTCCCTGTAGAGCTTCCCGATCACTCCATTGGATACATAGGTCTCTTTGTCGTGCTTCTCCATGAAATCAGGGTACTCCTTCACGTGAAAGTGAGGTGGGATCTGAGCCGGCACTCCTGTCTTTGGGAAGTCGACCGCGACTGAGAAGAGCTTGGCAAGCTCAATGCAGGGTTCGCTCTCGGCCTTGAGAGGATCCTTGTCCGCAAAGACTACGTGCGCGTTGGCGATCATCCCCAGACTCTCGTTAACTATGTAGTTTGCAAAGTATTCATGTACTTCCTCCATCCGGACATCATGGTCTAGTTCTTCTGTTGGTGCTGGAGTATAGTCCATAGGGGCCACCATACGAGTTGGAATGAGATCTGGGTCCCAAGAAACAAAATATACGTCCCCATCAAGATCGCTCCCAGAACATTCATTAGGATGAGGCCTTGGCCCTTGCTGCGGGAACACAACACAGTTGACCATGTGGTGCAGAGCAGGAACATCAACAGCCTGGAGAACACGGATATCGCCCGGGTGGAGGCAGGGGTTTTTGGCAACCACAACTTTTCCTGTCACAACTTTCTTCTCACTGTCATTCTTTGCAGTAAAAGAGGCTTGCACAAATACCTCTCCATAACTCAGCGTGCGGGTTTCATCCAAGCATCCCATCATGGCCTGTCCTTGTGGGATGAATATCCTGGACTTCGTTTTCAGTTCTAGCAACTTAAAAGCTCTCAAGGTTTGCAGTAGCATAGATAGAAATGGCTCAAGATCAGGCTGGTACCCGCCGCAAAGCAATCCTTTAATGGTATTGCTTATTTCTCGCATGGGCATAAGTTCAATCGCTTCAATAGCAGCTTGGGATTCAGTGATCATTCTGTTCAGCCGCTCCACAGCTTCGCGTTGCTTCAGTTCAAAGATGCTATCTCTCACTCCCAGGGTCGAAAGAAGGCTGATTAACTGCCGGTTCAGGAAGCATGGCTGGTACTTGCTATAGGCGAGGACATCCAGTGTGATATTTTCTGACTCAAACTTCAACATGCTTTTTCTTAACGAAAGTTTCCATTGTGATCCTGGGTCAACAGCAACGACGCCTTTATAACCTCCATACCTTATCTGGAAAGCCGAAGGAGTAAACCGGTTGAGTTTGCACTTCTTGGCCACTTGTTTTGCACAATCAGCTGAAATCTTTCCAATCCCATCAGAGAAATCGTATTTCGTACCGTTCTTTATATCTGGAATTTCTTCCACCTCATACTTTTCTACCTTCAAGGTTTCCGTTGAGGCGCTAAAAGACTGACCAAGCCTTGCAGCATACTTTGCAACGTTTCTGATGCCAGCGAAGTTCCCCATCCACTGCCTGATTCCACTGGCAGATAACCCTGGGCGAGAAGCAAACATCCATGCAGAATTATCTCGGAGTTGGCTTGAAGAAAATGCTAGAAACTCAAACTTCTTGTCACCGATGGTGATGCCATCTGAAAGGACCGACATAATTCTGTCATATAGAGCAGTTCTCCGGGAAGCAGAGCGAGGTGATATGTCTGCCGAGCGAAGCTTCTCAAAGTCCTCATCAACAAATGAAATCCGAAGGAAGTTATCCAAGTCAGCAGCATAATGCCGTATAACACGATTGGAGACATTAATCTCAGGACCATAAAAGTACATTTTGGCAGGAGTAACTTGCACCCTGTAGACCCGAACCAGCCCATCATCATCATCCAGAGATATGCAAGGTAATGTTATCCTGGAGCGTGATCTCCGATATTTTGAGTATTGTTCAGACAACCAGCTTGTTGGATTCAAGCAGGTCTTTTTACGGTATAGCAGCTTTTCAAGTGCAAGCTTTATATGGTCAATACATTGAATTGATGGGCTGACCGAACGGAAGAAGCTCTCATCAAGTGTTGGCCCACTGAGTATCCCATTCTGAACCATGTGGTTGATCTTGAAGAGTATCTCATAGGGGATATCAGTGTAGTAATAAGATTTCACAATGGGAACAAAGCGACTATGGCAAGAATACGGATACCCTCTCCGGCGATGGAAGTCAGAATCATGCGTTGTATAGTAAGCAAAGTACTCATCAATGTTTGGGAGATCACACAGATATGGCACCTCTAGACACATGATGTATGATTGCCCAATGCTAGCTGATGGAGTGAAATCAGTTGTTCTGGTCCATTCGTCATCTTTTCCATCCCTAAAATAGTTGAAGAAGTCTGGAGCAGAAGAGCATGGCATGGATCTTTCATATATTTTTGGAGCAGCCTGTACCTGAATCACTAGGAACTTTGTTTGCGACCAAAGGGATGGTGGAAGGTAAAGCTGGATCTCCCATATGCTCTCATAGGAAAGCTCAAGCTTGTATTTCTTCGAGTCGTGTAAGAGGTAGAAGTAAATCTTCTTCATGCCAAATCCAAACTCAACCGAGACTCCTCTTCCAGTACTCCATAAGACAGACATCTCTCCTTGGCTCAGCAGGCAACCAAAATGCAGTACTGCTGCATCGTCCCGTAGATTAAAGATGGCAGTTCTTGGTCTTGGAACAATGTCATGCTGTGCAGGCCGGACTTTCAGATAATAACCTCCGATGCGAAGCACGTTTTTTTGAGTGGCACGCAGCAGCAGAGAAGAAGCATGTGCCTCGGTCTGAAACTGAACAATAGCAAAAGGTCTTGAAGTTCCGGAGGTATTCCTTGGGTGCCTGAGCTTGGCTGCGTAGACCGTGCCGGCACCAGCAACTCGTTCCAGCAAATCCTTCACCTTGTCAGCGCTGTCGGTTCGACGGAAACCTGATACCTGAATGGTCTTCCCACCCATGGTGGTGTTTCCTATCAAAACTACAGCAGCACATAGCCATTGTTAAGCGTACATGAATATGCATATCTCTCTGAAGAAACTACATATGACTGGTATTCTCATTTTATTTGGGCATACATGAAAGTATATAACAAAAGTGAAGTAGCATGGTGTCATTGGAGACTCTCTTCGCTCCCAAATACATGGCGTGGTTTTTGAGCCACCGTATAGTCGTTTTTATGAAAATCACAGGGGCTCGCGACTAAACATCGACTTACAACTAATTACTGATGAGTCGCAGAGTTAGCGACTCAGTTTTGAGCCGCAACTCAAAAACCTTGCATAATGGATTAAATTAAAATTGCTACTCTATAACTATTCTATACAGATTAAACAAGGTACTAGAAGCATGGATCAGAGAGAGACAATGATTTGGATTGACTTGCGCCACCAAAGTCAGAATTGCCAAGAACGAAAATAACTACAAGAACGATCCATCCGGTCAAGCTAGAGCTTCTTACCAGAAAAAAAAGAGGCGGAGGTCGAAACCTACGGCGGGCCAGTCGGGGGTAGGCTTGTTGCAATGCGAGGAAGAAGAGAGGAACGACGAGAAGGGTAGTGCCATGAGGAGTTCGATATCTGTATCCGTTTCTATCTCTGCCCCTTTAATCGCTCCGACCTGTTTGGATACAGAGTTTAGCAACCAAAATCTGTTCGGGTGCGGCATCAATCGAAAACACGAATAAGGAAATTTTTGTTTCAAAGGAAAACTTTTAATATTAGATGGAAACGAATCGATCCCTACGGTGGGATCACAAACTTCCACAAACCAATTTTTTTTTGAAAGTTACTAAAACCCGGCTACGCATGTTTTGTGTTAAGGCCCATGTATTTCTAAGCGAGTTAAGGCCCATGTATTTCTAAGCGAGTTAAGGCCCATGTATGCCCACCAGCGATATCCTTCTGTCTCCCCGGCCCTCCCGTCGTCGGCCTCGTGGCTGCGGCGATGGGGCCGTCCATGGCTGCTCTCATGACGGCGGCGGCAGCGGTGGCGCTGCTAATGCTGCTGGCGTCGCTGGCGGCCACGGACATGTACGACCAGGAGACTCGCCGGGTCTTCGCGGACTGGAAGGCCAGGTACGGGCAGGCCTACGAAGACGCCGGCGAGGAGGAGTGCCGGTACGCGGTGTTCAAGGACGCCCGCCGCCGCGTCGGCCTGGCCAACGCCGCCGGGATAGCCTCGTCCGGCCTCAGCGGCCGCAGCAGGGAGGAGATTCCTCGCGGAAAGGGGGTCCGGACGGGGGAGGTGTCCTACGAGGAGCAGACCCGCCTGGTGTTCGCCGGGTGGAAGGCCAGGTACGGGAAGACCTACAGAGACGCCGGCGAGGAGGAGTGCCGGTACAGGTTGTTCAAGGGCAACCGGCGCGTCGTCGTCCAGCTCAACGCCTTAACCAGTTGGGCGACCGAACCAACGAGGAGGTCCGCGCGTGCTGCGAACCGGAGATGGAGGGAGAGCTCGGCGCCAGGTGCCTGGCCGCCGCCGCTGACCATCCGGACACCTATCTTCGACTGGTTCGGTCCGAGGTAATCATCTTTGCTCTTTTTAGCTACTTTGTTATCAATTATTATTATCACGAAAATGCTGTTTTGATCCCGAGCATAGATGAGCTCGTTTTCTAGACCACTCGTTTCTTCTCAGCGGGTCGTATTCGCTGTTGCATGTCTAATTTAAAATATAGAGTTTGCAGAGCATGTACCCACATGTATTTATGTTTCTCTTGAGTCTTGACGGATGGCTGTTGCCGGTACAGGAAACACGCACCACGGGTCTCTTCTACAATTCTACGTAGTGCAGCCTAGCAGGGGCCCCATCTGTGCTGCCGCGAACGTGCCCGGCAATCAGAACCTTGCGCCGTGCGTGGTAGCAACCCACGTCTTGAAGCAGCGGCTCCCGCCATCGCTGCCAAGCTTGGCCGACGTTGCGACGAGCTCTGTGCTAAGGACCGACTGCTCCAGCGACAGCCGCTCCGCTCTGCCAGTGGCCTCTAGTTCGTCGAGCACCACCGAGTAGATCGAAGTCCATAGTCACGGCCACCCGACATGGCAGGTCATCGTTGTTTCCTCCGCTGGCGCTTCCTTCTTTCTCGGTGATCATAAATACCGCGGTGATCATCGGACGGACCCACCTCAAGAACGCGGTGAGCTCGCTGTCCCATAAAAGCATGTGTAGATGAACAAGCAGTTCGGCTACTTAATTATGGCCAGCGTCTCGTCTAGGTGCAGCTCAAGGACCGTGGTTGGGTCGGCTGTGAGTTGGGCCGGCCGTGCAGGAGAGAAGCAGTGTGGGTGGAAGCGCAATTGGAGCCTGAAGGAGCTGGCGAAGGCGCGGAGGTGGTTGCCGGTGATCGTGACCTCAGGCGAGCGGCGAGCCGAGGTTTGGTGCCGAGTTGCCGACGCGGTCGTAGATCGCCTGCAGGAGCGGTGCCCACTGACGCTGTGCGCAGCGTCAAGGTGCACGATGTGCACACGCGGAGCGCCGGTGGTGGCCTCCAGGATCTCCTGGTTGGCCGTGAGGTGCGCGGACTGGAAAAATGGTGCCTTCCTTTTGAAAGGTAGGTACGCCATGGACGACGCCAGCGCAACGCCGACGATCGCTGGTGTGGCGCCGCCGCCGCTGAAGTATCCTCGTTTTCACGTAGAGCGAGTGTGCTAGATGGTCGGCCGCGTCTCCCTGGAATCGGCACTAGAAAGTACGACGCCAGCGCAACGCCGACGATCGCTGGTGTGGCGCCGCCGCCGCTGAAGTATCCTCGTTTTCACGTAGAGCGAGTGTGCTAGATGGTCGGCCGCGTCTCCCTGGAATCGGCACTAGAAAGTACGACGCCAGCGACCCCGTGCCCCCTCGAGGTCCCGCGATGCAGCAGGGTCGGCGAACGCGAGGACGAGCACCCTCGGCGAGGCAAGTACCGGTGCCCGCGGTGGCCGAGCGCGTCGTCAGCTCGTATGGGTCGAGCTGTGAGCAGAAGTAGGTGGTGGACGTATTGCATGCTTATCTGTACCATAGGTCCACGTCCATCGCTTCCATCGTCAAAATGCTCACGGCCGTCAAACCTTCCCCAAACGTACTCTACTGACAGATGCCAGCTGCCATGCGGTTTCTAAATGCTTTGCACTCCGTATCCCGAATAAAGAATTGCACTTGTGCATGAGTCGAGACCAAATGGATGGTCCAGAAAACGAGCACAGATGTGCCCGAGTGCAAAAACGCCGTGTCCAGAGTATAACAAAATTACTTTTTTACTTCAATGTATATATTCTCATTCGTTACTTTTTTACTTGCTTTATATAGGTTTGCCGGTGCATTGCCATGGAACTGAAACAAAGTACAGAGTCTGGAGGTAGCGCCATTCCTAGAGATGCAGCACGCGTGTGGATCTGAACATCACTTCTGTTTGTTGTAAGAGGTTGTTTGGTATTCATCATTTGGGCCTGGAATCCTGGAATTCATTTTGAAATTCCATAGGTGGGCTGTTTGGTTGCCACAGAATTGGACCGTCATTTCATTTAGGAATTCCAGCAAAATGATGCCATGGGTAAACACAATTCCATGCTGAAACCTGTCATTTGCGTTTCTCTATAGAAGCCATTTACAAATTCAATATTGAATTCTGCTATCATTTGCAATTCCTATGGCAACCAAACAAGTGTTCATTTATGAAATTACAATGTAAATGAAATGAATACATGTATTCACTTTAAAATGCTACGAACGAAATGAAAGCCTGGCTTCCAAACGACTTCTAAGAGAATTTTATACGTAGAATTAAAATGTTGCTAGTGTAAGATGGTAAATTTTGATGAAAATATATGCATTTCCAACCTGTGATAAAGATTGCTTCTCATGTGTGTTTTCGGCTATTTGCTATGTCAAACTTGCGGGCCTCCTAGGCCAGCCGTCCATGTCAACAAAATTACGTTATTATTATGCGGACAGGGCAGATAACTCACATGTGACAATTGATAAGATATGCTGACCAACAATCCTGCTCTTCAGAAGTACAAGCCTTTTTACCCATAACTTTGATTATCACCATCATCGGGCTATCATCGGACGGAGTTGGTTATTTCCAAAAAAGAGATTCCTATCAGGCTATCACTGAGATTACTGTTCTTTCCTATAGTTCTTGAACTGGGCATGTCAAATAAGTAGCCAGCTAATTTTGGAGCTCAACACAATCACCGATAATCCCGTGCCAACCCCTTCGCGAGGGTGCCGAATAGGCGTGTGGGGCTGTTCTGGCAGCGAGAGTAGACGCCTATCGCGATTAAATGCCCACGTGGAGAATGCCAATCGTATGAGTTCAATGAGCATGTTGAATGTATGTAACTGATAAAAGTTGACTTCTTAACCCCAAGGGAATCAACATAACCGTGTAGTCATTATATAGGTCATGTTACAAAATTGTGCAGATATGATAACACTGCACCTAAGACAACTACAAAGAGGGAACATGAAATACACAACTACAGAAAGAGAGAGCAGAGCTAGCCTAGTTACAGTTAAGATGAATAGTACCCAGCCAAACCTTGGACCTACCCTTCAGAACCACCTTGGACCTACCCTTCAGAACCATAAGAACAAAAATACATTCGCTAGTGTTACTCACGAGAGAAGTTGTCGCCAATGATGTACTTCAAGGGCCCACTGGCCACTGTCTGTTCTTAGCTCAGCTCATCCAAACATCCACAGCCGGACCAGAATGAACTTCGCATCACGGAACATTCTTTGGTAATAACAGGATAACAATTGTGCGGACCTAATTAAGCATTTTGGTTTATCTGTAACGGCGGGAGGCCTGGGATCTCAGGAATGGGCGACTTTTTCTTCTTTACTTTGTCAAACATCATAGCTTGGGTCATCAGAATCAGCCCAGCAATAGAAGCAGAGTTCTGGAGCACACATCTTGCAACCCTGCATGGATCAACCACACCAGCATCAACGAGGTCTTCGAACCTGTCCGTCATCGCATTGTACCCAACTCGCCACTCGCTTTCCAGAATCTTCTCTACAACAGCCGAACCATCTGCACCAGCATTGCGAGCTATCGTCATAGCAGGGACAAGGAGTGCCTGGAACAGCAATTCAAAGATCTCAAAGATTTGCCTTAATTCATTAACTAAGGAGAAGTTAGAAACATAGTTTTAATCTTACAACCACACCGAGGAAAAAGCACATGTACTTTTTGCAGACGTAGGAAAAAAAACTTAATGCTACGACGCATCTTCATTAGAACTTGGATAAATGATTATTTCATTTATGCTGGTCAGTCAACATAACAGATCGGTTTTGCAAATTATTCAAGTTATATGATGCATAGGTTGGCAGAAGTGGCCACCTTCCAAACTATCAGCAGCAAATGCGAAGATTGAGCAACAGGCCATCTGCCAAGATATAGGAGTAAATGCATGGATAGCCTACCTTGCCCACAATATGAACACCAATCTTCTCTTCTGGGTCATCCACAAGATCCATGATACTGGGAATATGCTTTGATAATTGAACATATGTTACTCCACCACCAGGTGTTATGCCTTCGCTAATGGCTGCAAAAGTTGCATTCTTTGCATCCTCCGCTCTCAATTTCCTATCCTCAAGTTCAGCTTCCGTGGCTGCTCCGACCTGAATAATAGTCAAAATTCTTTAAAAAATGAGGAACTTTATACCACAACTAAAATGATTTCTGCGCTACGAAATTAATTATCCTAAAACCTATGTAAGGCCACTGGGATGATTTCTGCAAGTTCAAATCCATCATTCAGTATGAAGAGCCATTGGGATGAGGTTTATTGAGACACACCTTGATAACTGCAACACCTCTTGAAAGTTTAGCAATTCTTGCAGAAAACCTTTCTTTTAGATAGGCACTTGTTGTTTCCTGAACATCTTTCTTTAGTTGCATGATCCTGGCCTCAATCTCTGGTCTCATAGAGGGATGTGCAATTATAGTTGTAGATTCACTAGTGATAGTTATCTTCTGAGCCATACCAAGCTGATCAGAAGTAATTGCTTGAAGCCCCCAACCAAGATCACTGACAAAGAAATCTGCACCTGCTTAATTGAAGAAAAATACTTAGGCTGTAGTCAGACACTAATAGAGCTGGATAATATCAAAACAATGCACCACACAAATGGAAAGTATAGTCCTTATGAAGCCACACAACAGTACTGTAAGATATAAAGAACATCTAAGTACATCAAAAGGCTCATCTTAACATTTCATTAGAGGGGGATGCCATAACAATACCAAATCTGATGAAAAGTTGATGGAAATTGCTTTTCGGAAACAATACCAAATCTGAAATTTAATGGATAGAGTAAAGCTAGAAGCATACAACTTCAAGGTACAAAGTTTTGCAATACCAAATCTACAAGTTCACCTGTCATAATGGCTATATCTTGCAGAATAGCCTTCTTTTCATCTCCCAAACCAGGACATTTGACAACCGCAACATTTAGCAAACCATTCAGTTTGTTAAGAACCAGAGTCGAGTAGACGGTATGTGAAACATCCTCGGCAATAATCAACAAAGGGACACTCAATTGGGTGGTCTTCTCCAGCAAAGGAAGTATCTCTTGGATTTCGTTCACCCGTTGATCAGTTAAAAGCACTCTAGCATTTTCAAATTCGACAATTGCTTTGTCTGGATTTGTGATAAAATGAGGGGAGATGTAACCCTTGTCTATCTGCAGGATCAGAAAGATAAACATTAAATGGTTATCTTCTTCTGAGCTTGCCACTATATTAATTCTGTCATATAACAGGCGGTCAGACACTTTAATACTGTACTTTGTTGGAAAAATAAACTAAATTGAAGATGTACCTTCATCCCTTCTTGCACCTCAACTGTAGTATATATCGAAGATGAGGACTCGATTTTGATTATTCCATCAGGACCTATCTTCTCCAATGCATCAGCAATTAGATCACCAACATATTCATCATTGCCAGCTGATATTGAAGCTACGGCTGAAAATTGAAATTCAAACAACATGACCAATCTACCCAGAGGAAATCAACACATATGCTCAGTTAAAACAAATGCCAGGAACAGACAGAGGAAACCCAACTGCACTTGTTCTGGAGCTGCTCTTTTGTCCAAGATTGTTGGCACATTATTGCACTTGGAAAAATGTGTGATATTTCTTTCATACATGAGACTGAGTTTGCTAAATGTGCCATTCAAAAACCTTTTGCCATGGACATCATTATCATGAGTTGTTAGCATATATGGATGTCAAAAAATAATCTGAGTCTCAAAAAAAAGTATGCCTTCCATACAAAGGTGGAAGCAGAATGCCAAAGATCTTATCATGATTATCCATAGGGCAAAGAAGAAACGCTCACAAGTTTTTAAGGACTGGATACAACATCATCTATAATCCTATCGTTTTTCTTTTTTTATTTTTCCTTTATGTACAGCTTATACCTATAAATATTTTTGCATTATTATAAAATAACGCAGTAGAATAATTGTCTATTGTTTTTGCTTCAAAAAACTAATCTGACCATGTTCAACAATTCAAGTGAACGTTTACAAACTTCACATTTCATTTCACGATTGCGGAATGTGTTCAAAAAGGAAAAGGAAAAAAAATGATAGTGTGTATCCCTTTGTTACTTAGAAAATATAATTTTTAAAGTACAATTCCATTTCAGTATGCATAGCATACAACATGATAATCAGATTTCACAGATGTCAGACAAAAACCACTTGTTGATTTCAGTTATCACTTTATTACTTAGTTCCATCTCAATATGCATAACATTTAGCCTAGCTATCCTAAACTGATCTGCAGATGCCAGACAAAGAGCAGGAGTCGCTTAATCATTCTTATTCTTTGGCATTTTTCCATCGGAGATCTGGGACTTCCCAGGAGATGAAGATTACCTTTTATGTCCTCCTTTGTACTCACAGGGATACATTTTGCCTTCAAGATCACAATCAGTTCATGAACAGCTTTGTCAATGCCCTTTCTCAAAGCAACTGGGTTAGCACCGCTGGCAACAGCCAATAACCCAAGGCTCATTATTTCGCGAGCCAAAATAATCGCTGTTGTGGTTCCATCACCGACACTACTGTTTGTCTTGGATGCAATCTGTTTGACAAGTTTCCAGTGAATTAGAACCAGCTATATTAACAAATGGAAGATGATAAAACTATTGAAGACCTTGCCTCTTGTAGTAGCATTGCGCCTGCATGCTCAATTGCATTTGGTAATTCTATAGCCTTGGCGATCGTGACACCATCATTAATTACTTTAGGAACATCATCTTGGTCAATCACGACATTCCTCCCTGCAGCAAACCTTTATGTTTTCAACAATCAATAGCACTACAAGACAGTCAAACAAAAATTTCAGGCACATATGATCCAAACAGCATGAAAAGCATCTATGCCAATGAGCAAAGACAGATTTAACAAGAACAAGAAGGCAAAACACATTTACTATCTACGTCTAAGGAAAGTCAATCTGGCAAGAGCAGAATCTGGATTGAAGGCTAACACCATCAGCAGGTTTATATGCTATACAGAGATGAAATACAGTCCATTGCGCTGATTTTCAATATCAAGTTGGCAAAATAGCATAGCAGTTGCGTGATAGTAGTTACGGTTCTAAGATAACAGTTTCAGATTTAGGACTACAGACACAATTCCTTCGAGGCAGGAATTAGGAAGTCATCAACGGATATTTCAACAAAACTGGAGAGTATGTAAACAAGTCCAAACTATATCACTACCGGACTAAACAGTTCCAAAAGAACCAACAGTAACTGAATATCGAAGCAATTACACCTGGTGAAATATCCTGAGCCCGATAACTGAAATTAACACTAAATTCAAAACTCTACTTGAATTCAGCCACAAAATGGAATCAAGCAAAACACTACTGAACATTATACATCTGAACCGCACCAGTTCCAACATTTATTTGGTTCCAACTAAAAGGGGAAAGGAAATCCATCTGTGACAATTTGCTACCTCGCCATATTCCTAAATTACAGAATATAGCAAACATTATCCAAAATAAGAACAACAGCAAAAACTGTATCAAAACCTGAGCTAAGTGACACATCTGACTCGGAACGAAGCAACCAAAAAACACCACACCTTTGGGGCCGAGGGTGACCGCGACGGCGTCAGCGAGCTTGTGGATGCCTGCGGCGAGCCCGCGGCGGCAGGCGTCGCCGGAAGATATCAGCTTGACGTCCGCCCGCACTGCCAGGCGGCGGGAGACCCTCCCCGGCCTAGGTATCCGACACGGCCGTCTGGGTAGCAGCGGCAGGGAGGAGGAGGAGGGGGGCGCGGCGAAGGAAGCTGCGGTAATAGACATGGCGGAAAGACAAATTTACCGCGCCAGGGTTGAGGTGCGGGCTCCGGCTGCCGGAGACAGTAGGGGCGGCAGAACTGAAGGCGGCGGCGCTGGGGGCGGCGGCGGGGAGGGGATTAGCTAGGCCCGCGGGGTGTTCTCGACTGGGGAGCGCGGCAAGGGGAGGCGGGCCTGCGGCGGTGCGGGGAGGGAGGCGACGGCGGCGCCGGCGGTCTGGACGAGGCGGCGTCTGTCAAGGGAAGAGAAGACAAGGGGGAGTGGGGAGCGTGTGAGGGGTTTTAGCAAAGAGGTTTTATCTACTTACCCATTTTTCTTGTAAAAATAGTTTAATTTGAAGAATCTGAATTTCTACAAAATAAACCACTACGCACTTACAGTAGAAATTAATGTTCGGTACTGTACTATTTCATTGCAAAATTTTCGGGTGCATTATTCAACAACTATTTTTGAAATTATTCTTAGTTTCATATTTCTCAAGGATTTTCAGAAACATGGTGCCTTTTTCTAAAACCCGGTACAAACACACACAATATACGGATGTACATCCAGTCCTCGATAAACTTCTCGAGGAAGTGACCGGCCGACCGAACAGGGAGGGAGAGGATGATGCGACCGTCCGACCATACTGGCGACGGTGGCTGGGACCAAAGGCACGCCGATGTCGAGGTTGGGGCTAGCGGCGGGGATTAGCTTGGGTGGGGAAAACGGCAGCGGCGGCCGAGAAGGAGGCGCGTCGGCAGAAGATGCGCCCTCCAATCGACCTGACACAAGGTGGGAAGATGGTGGCACACATGCAAGGAGTATGACGGCGACCCCATCTCATGGTAAGCTTCTCCCACGATGCTAATTCTGTGAGTTTTTTCTCTTTTGGTTAGGGTTTGACCGGTAGTGAAGAACCCTAGTATGGTGATGGAAAAATTCGGCTCTGATCGACGTACAAATGTAGTTCCTTTATAAATTTTGTGGTGATAGATTAGTTGTTGCATATTTCATTTTGGGTGCCACGCTGGAGGGTCTTGCCATGGGATAATTACTTGTCAATCCAGCTAATGACAATTAATATGTTATGTGAAACAGTTATCCTAAAATTGGTGTTTTGTGAAAAACAAATCTATGGTTGTTGCAACTAAAATTTCAGAAATTTCAGAATTTGCTTGCATGCAACTAAAATTCGTATTAGTGCTCCAGTATTGGAATTTCTTGAGTACATTATTTCACTTTGCATACAAGAATCATTCATATATGCACATAAAAGAAGATGGATTAAAGACACTATACATTTTTTTTCGAAATAGGGAAACTCCCCTGCCTCTGCATCAATTGATGCATGCGGCGTTTTATTGCGAACATCTCAAACGAGTAGCATTATTACAACCTTATTACAACTCAAGGATCACTCAAGGTCTCCACGTGGATAAGCCACCTAAAAACACTCAGAAAACTACTGGAGAACATATCTATGTGAGACGCCGCTCAGAACGCCAACCGCACCGGCTGTAAAAATCTCGTGCTACCGTCGCCAAACGGTTGCACCCAGAATCCATGTCCGGGCGGTCCATGGAAGGCTGGAGAAAGGACCACATATGGATCCAATGCGTAACCAGAGGGATAACCTGCAAAAATGATGAAAAACTCTTTTGATTAAAGATAAAATCATTGCGAACATTCCATATCGCCCAAAGTAAAGCGCACACACCAACTCTAATGAGACCTTTATCCTTTTTAGCAACACCATTTAACCAATTCCCCAATAAATTTGTAATATTAGCCGGAGGATAAATATTAAAAGTTATATGAATAATTCTCCAAAGGATTCTTGCAAAAGGACATGAAATGAAAAGATGTTGTATTGTCTCCTTTTGATCACAAAAACAACATTTGGTACACCCATGCCAATTACGTTTTATGAGATTATCTTTAGTTAGAATCACCCCTTTATGGAGGAACCACATAAAAATTCTGATTTTAAGTGGAACCTTAATCTTCCAAATATACTTCTTTAAGTACATTGTATGGTCATTAAGTAGATCAAGATACATAGATTTAACAGTAAACGACCCGGAGTTTGTGAGCTTCCATCTAAAAGTATCCTCACTATCGGTACGTTGGACCGACATAACTCTTGTAACCAAATCAACCCATCTATCCCATTTGTAAGGCGTTAGCACTCTTCTAAAACCTATATTTAGAGCATTAGAGGCTAAAGCTTGAGCAACCGTCACATTTGTATGATTCACAATATTGTAAAGCATCGGATATTGATCTTTTAGCGGTGTATCTCCCAACCAAATATCTTTCCAGAACCTAGTTTTCTGTCCATTACCTATGACCATAGTGCCTCGGCTAAAAAACTCCTCTTTAACATTCATTAAACCTTTCCAAAACGGGGAGTCTGTTGGTTTGGCTGAAACTTGTGACAGGGTTTTAGTTTTCAAGTATTTGTTTTGTAAAATCTCTTGCCAAACCCCTTCCTCATTCATGATCTTATATAGCCATTTGCTAAGTAAACTTTTATTCTTTAATTCTAGAACTTCCACTTCCAGACCCCTTGTTCTTTTGGTCTACAAATTACATTCCATTTTGTTAGCCTATTCTTTTTCTTGTGTCCATCACTTTGCCAAAAAAAATCGGGATCGGAAAAAATCTAGCCTTTTTCTCACGCCCACCGGAATCTCTAAAAACGACAACATAAACATCGGAAGGGTCGTAAGAACAGAATTAATTAGTATAAGCCGGTCCCCATAAGATAGTAACTTACCTATCCAACTACTAAGTTTCTTTTCGAACATATCCTCCACTGGTTTCCACTCACCATTCTTAAGTTTGCGAAAATGAAGAAAAGTCCATGGGTGATAACCAGTATGCACAAACAACTCACAGCGTTATTATCATTTATCAATCAGAAAGATCAACATGTTATATTGGGATCCAAAAAAACAAAAAATCGGATCCAGCAATCCAAGAGATATGAGCATTGTCTTCGATCTTTGGGGATCCAATATGCATGTACAGCAGCAGAGGAATGAATTAGAAAGAAAGAAAAAATAGCTAGTACTAGTTCCAAGCAAGATTAGCAAAATGGAACCCTGTAGAAGTCGAATTTGTGGCAGTATCGCACTGAAGTCGGTCGATCTTGGCGCGCACGCATGATCTACGCCAACTGAATCCTCGCCGACTGAAACCTGTCGATGTGGCGGCGGAGTGCGTCGAGGCGCTGGAAGAGTACGTTCCTCTTCTTGTCGGATTCCTTGAACTCGGCGAGGAAGGTGTCCGTCCAGGTGCGGCGGGATTGACGCCCCGAGCTCCCGGCCCACGTCTTCTGCAGCAACTCCAAGGCATCTGCGAACTCGCGTAGGAGGAGCCGCACCGCCTTCATGTCGCGGGAGAGCGCTCCGGCGCCACCCTGAAGCGCCGCGGACCGGGTCAGCCTCAACTTCTCCTCCGCATCGCGCAGATCGTCGATGTCCGTCTTCGTCGACGCGACGCCGCTGCCGTCGGCGAATGCGACGCCCGCGTGCGCGAGGTGCTCTGGAGCGCGCCGCGGCCGCGCTGTAGCCGTGCGCCTTCGCCGTGGCCGCGCTGCACCCGCGCGCTGACGCGGCCGCACTGTAGCCGGGCGCCGTCTCCCTGGGCGTCGCGGTCTTCATCCACGACGGCAGTGGCGGAGCCAGAACTTAAAGTCAGTGTTGTCATTTCAAATCTATGGTGTCAAATACATATAATTTTTACTTATTTTAAATATTTTTTACAAGGTTAATACCAAAATACAAAGAACATGGCAAAAAGTTGTGTGGTCAATTGACCACACAGCTCTCAACGTGGCTCCGCCACTGCGCGACGGCGCAGACGAGGCGCTCGCGAAGCTTCATGAAGAGCCGCGCCACGGAGCGGCGCGCGGAGGTGAGTGGCTCCGCCAGGCTGGCTGCCGCCGCCAGACGGGCCAGGTAGGGCACGTCCCAGTTGTAGTCCTTGACGCATGCCCGGAGCTGCGTCTCCATGGCAGCAGCAGCCAGCACGCCATCGGCGGCGTGGACCTCGACCCGTACCCCTCTGGTCCCTCTGGTCGCGCTGATGAAATCGCTCGTCCCACGGAGGGACTCAAGCGACTGCGTCTCGGAGCGGGGGCGGGGGCGGGGGCGGGGGAGACGACGAGGTCGCCGCGCCATTGCCCGGAGCGGAAGCAGAGCTCGGTGGACGGCTTGGGTGGTCTCTGGTGGGAGGGCAGAGGCTTGTTGGTGGTTGCTGCGTGCGGGAAGCGGTTACAGCCCCGGCTGGCTCCTGCCGGCTGTACTTATACGACCTCCCGGCGATGTGGGTCCCAAGATCATCCCGGCATCCGTGTGCAACGGACGACGGACCAAGCTCTCTGACAGGTGGGGCCGCATCCATTTCATTTTTTGCTTTCTTTTTCTCTCGCCGGAAATACGACCCACACAAGGGTATTATTCCTTTTGTTTTTCTCTAGTAACTGAAATGGCTGCTGTGATATTTTACCCCGGCGCTTTCACACATGCCTGGCCATGTGCAGCCCAGCCCGAGGCCCACCCAGAAGCCCGGCCTGAAAAACTTAGGCCTGGGCCTAAAAATGTTGGTCCGACACTCGGGCCGGGCCGGGCCTGGGTAGCCCGAAAAGTCCATTTAACACTATGGCCTGGCCCGCGGCCCGACGGCCCAATGGGTATTTGGCCGGGCTGGGTCGGGCTTGGACCTGAAAATGGCTGCTGTGATATTTTACCCCGACACTTTCACATGCTTGCGCACGTGTTACCCCATGTGTCGATGAAAGTGGGATTTTGGTACCCGAGCGCATCGGTCGCTCGTGACAACGGTACTGCCGCATGGGAGACACCGTCAAAAGCCGTGTGGGTCTCTTCGGCAGCCCCGCTTTGTCCTTGCTCATGGCCGCGGAAAGCGGACCAAATTATGTGCGCGCCTTCTTCTGAGAGATCGCGCTCGGAGGGCATAAGTAACTCCAGATTGAACAACGGGCTCGGGCTTCGACCCTCGCTCGCTGGGGAGAACTCTTTGACGCCTTGGACAGCTTGGAGACCTCCTGGGCGCCGACATGGCAAGATGAGAATCCCGATGGTAAGTGCCTTGGGCTTCTCGGCTCCATTGCCGATGAGTTAGACATGCCATCGGCGCCCTCGAGCCTTGCCATCGCACGATCACACCAGCAAAACAAATCTTGGTTAGTATTGGATTTTGGATCAGATCCTTGGATTTGGATAGGAGATGTTAGGTCAAAGGAAGGGAAAAAAAGGCAAATAAGAACTCCCCACCACCGCCGTCGGTTGGCCTCCTCCGGCAACAACAGTGGTAGGAAGGGCGGAGGGGAGGGTCATGTAGCGGCTAAAGGTGGTTCCACATCGTTGCCTCTCAAAGGGACGCTGGGGTTGTTTCACGCGATCATTGCAAATTTCTTAGAAGAAACAACGGTTGCAAATTAAACTCGTATAGTCGTATAAGCTATAAGCTATTGAGCGAAGCATCAATCCAATATATAACTTAAGAAATATAACAATTGGTTGTTGATGGCTGATGCGTGTGGGAAGCGGTTACAGCCATGGCTCGCTACCGGCAATGTGGGTACCAAGACCCAAACTCATCCCGGCGTCCTGTCTCCAATGTCGTGTCGTGTCATGAAAATTGGACGACGAATCAATCTCTCCGACAGGTGTGGTCGCATCCATTTCCTTTATTTTTCTTTTCTCTCACTGCAAAACAACCCAAAAGGGTATTCCTTTTCTTATATTCTCTAATCTAACTGAAAATGGGGCTGTGATATTTTACCCCGATGCTTTCACATGCTTGTGCACGCGCTACATCTTGGATTGTATGGTTTAGTGGCATATTTAGTTCTCGCATATTTAGTGGCATATTTAGTTCTCATATTTAGTAGAATCCAAGCTTGGCATGTTTCGGCATGAGTGAAAACAAAACGGGTTGTTTGATTTTCCATATGGACTTTTTCCCGCCAAATGGTGTATGAGTGAAAATCGAGCTTATGCATGTTTATGCATTTCTTTTTGTTGCCAATATTGAGGTTTGGTGCACTTTTGACACATTGTTTGGAGCTCTTCTCAGTGTTGCCAAGGTAGTGTGGTACGAGAGGTGTGGAACAGGGAGCACCTTTATTTGGAGCTCTTCTCACTTGACACACATGTAGCAACAAACATACTCCCTCAGATTCACGAAGTTTGTTTGAGATTTGTTAAAATTTAAATGTATCGATAAATCCAAATTTTAATAAATCTTATACAATTTTCATGGGACGGAGCGAGTATTAAATCCCAATGAATTTAGTAATCATGCTAGTGGTGAATGCATGTTTCCCTGAGAGCACTTTTTTTTTCCTTTGTAGTTGGTTTTATTTACATGTTCTTAGTTTACTTTTGGTTTAGTTTACTTTTAGGATATTCTTAATCTACGGGTTAGGTGTGAACGTGACTGAACATCCAGAATTTCCGTTGCAACACATAAGTACTCAACTAGTGGACATAAGGTAAAAGACCTAAACAATCGGCAGGTATGTTAACTTAATTAAACAGAGATGAAGATACCACTTATTCGTGCCCATGCAAAATTACATAAAGATGGAGCAAGGAAAGACAAATTAGAAATCCAAACATACATCTTGCTTAAAACATCATTTCTTCTTGCCCAGCCAACTAAAGTTTTAGAGATGGCAGCTCTAAATTTTAAGAGGATTGCATCGGTTGCAAGGCTCCAAAAAATTTAACTCGACAGAAGAGGGAATTTTCTCCAAAATGTATCTTTCGACGACCAAGAGGGCCTTATGGGCTTCCATAATCATATCCGTACTCATCTTACGGCATTTAACATATTTCCCACTTGAACACCTAAATTTACTGTTCAGCGTGAGCCACTCAAGCGACGTTGCATTCTCAAGAATATGGCATGTCAGCTCAACTATAGTCCTTGCAGAACAGAAGCCAAAGATCTGCACATCCTTGATATTCCTATGCAAGTGTCCTGGCAACTTCCTTAGATCACGAGAAGAATCTACTAAAACTGATTCTTGCTCCACAAGCTTCGGATCTACCTGCGTTGTATATATGTCAATGTTAATAATACCAGTGAAAAGACAAGAATATACTTGAACAAATACATTAGCCTCCGTAGATATATATATCTCTCTCTCTCGGGCAAGATGAACATGACTTACATACAATACGAAAGTCTCCAACGAAGGACAAGCGTCAAGCAAAGAAACCAGAGAGAAATAATCGTAGTCAGGCATAAAATACCCAATACACAGTAACTGAAGGTGAAGGAATTTGTTAGGTATCACTGGTGTATCCTTCTGCATAGAAATGCTTCAGATTAGTTATCCAAGGAAAATGCAGGTCGCTACTGTTTTCTACTTAATGCTGTTAATCTGAAGTTCAAGAGTATACCACATAACGTGAAGATATGTCAAGAGCTTCAAGATTTGGTAGCATGTGCGGAAGATTTTCACAAGCATAATGAACAAAGTCCGAACCTGAAGCACCTATTTCTAAGTCTCGCACTGAATCACCGAGTGATAGTCGTACCTGGTCACCAATATATCTAAAACTGTAGAGATTAGGGGCTTTGCTCTCTATCACCTCTAGATTTTCGCAGTCATTGACAATCAGGTGGCTAAGCCGCTGCAGAAGGCTAGGTATCTTCAGGAAAACTAACTCGTGGCAAAACACGAGTCTCAGTTTATCCAAAGCAACTGAATTGGCAAGAAGGTACCCTAACTCATCACCAGTAATACGCACATCAAAAAGGTCCAGACTAGTCAGGCTTCTTAAGCAGCCAAATCCATCCGTGGGACGGAAGGCACAATTGCTGAGATGAAGATGCCGAATCGACTTGCCACTCCCATTAAGGAAAAGTGAGCAGGGGAAGTCGTACACAGCTGCATCACGTGAGTGCAGCTCCAGCCATAGGTCTAGCTCTTCAATCCCTGGTTTAACAGCAATACGAAGCCAACGATTGAGATCACAGGAGGTGCTGAACATGGGAAAGTCATTTATTTGGAGCTTGAGCACCTTCACGCCCTTGCCCGAGTGTTTTTTCAGAATGTCGTTGGTTTTTTCTGCAAGACCGCTCGATATTTTTAATGATCTTCCGTATTTACTGCCTTTCAAACACAGTGTTTCCCTAGTTATGATGAGATTGGGAAAAGATTTCCAAGAACGTAGAAATGAACGAGAGACCAAGGAAACACGTGCAGCATCTCGTAGTCCCATCAGAGAATGGATATGGTGCCATATGTCCTGCATGCATAAGCATTGGAGAAAAGTTCAGGTAAATGCGAAAGACCGCTTGAAAATGGAAAGACTCTTTATCAGATGATAGTTTTATTCAGAAAGCATTGATCCGCCAATTTACGCAGCTAGAACCGTCACAATGATATTTTAGTTGCAATATAAGTTGTTCGTTATCAGCAATTCATTGCGAACCTCTGGTAGGGTTGGTCCTGAATATCTCAACTTTTTACCCCTCCGAGAATGGTCATCTTGTGGGCATAGTGAGGCCTTCCTTTTAGCAGCTGAAGTCACCGATCCATCTGCAGCAGATGGTGCATTGGTTAGATGAACAGAGGGACTGATAGAACAAAAAAAAAACAAGTAAAACACATGTACAATCGCAGATACACCGGATTTTTCTCCATTGTCCAACTTCTGCCCAAGAACAGCAACTCAAGAAGGAACCAAAGTTGCTTTAATATAAGCAAATAGAAGTTCAAGTAACCATAAGGTTGCAGTTTAGTAGCCCATCGACACAGTTTTTCTAGGAAGCATGCTATGTTCACTCCTAGACACGACAGGCAACACACAGAAACACCAAATTGTTAACCGTATACAAAAAACTTCTCCGAACAAGAAACATCTAGACATCAACCGCGGAGTTCTGTTCATAAGACCGTCGAAAAGGTTATAAGTTCACCTTGAAATAAAAATGAAAATTAAAAGACGGGTTAAAGGTCGATGGCACAAGGCAAAGGTTTTAGATGTCAGGACATGCAGACACGACACAGCAGAGATGAATAAACAGAGCTGACGAGGGAGCTCAGAAGTGGTGGCTTACTACGGCCTTGAATTGGCCGGCGACGCCGATCCCGCCGCACGGACCTGGGACGATTGAGTGCCAGCAGCCCCATGATGCGACGATACACGGGGCGTGAGATGCTCTATTTATTTTCAGGCAGGAGGAAGCCGAGTTAAATCGGAATTCCGAGTTGTAACAAACAAGGCAATGCCGGAGAGATCGCGTCGGCGCCGCGGCCGAGGAGAAGCCTAATCCTAACACCCGGTGCACAGGACCCGCGTGCGTATCTGTCTCAGACTGTCTGACGGAAGGAAGCAGTGTCAGAAGGCCCTGAGGAAAAAAAACCTTTGCTCCCAACGACGTGCACGCATCGCACCGTGCCTCTGTCAAACACGATCAGAGCCGAAGCAAAAGAAAACATACTGACTCGTCCCACCCTCCAGACTACAGGCGATCCGGCGACGCCGACGTACTCCGTCAGCAGCTTCTTAGTTTGGCCACGGCCGGGGTCGACGACACCACCACCCCAGGCCTCCTTGTGCCTGGAAGGAGTACACGCGCCGGGAGCAGCTCGATGGTCGACGATCCGGCAAGCGCCCTCGGGGATGGCCAGGGCGCCACGCAGAGCGTGCCGGTGATGGGTCGTGTCGCGACACCTAAACACCATGACCTCGCGTGATGTGTCGGCAGAGGAGACGACCACACCACGGGTAGCCCGCAAAGGCGGAGGTGCACTGGCGGCCGTGGCGCGGCGACCCCAGCGCGTTTCCGTCTCCTAAAGCAGAGGAACGAGACGATGGCTGGGAGAGGGAGTAGTAGCACGCTAAGACAGAGCCAGCGACATCCACAACGTCCTTTCTTTCATACGTCTTAGGTGCACAACAAAATGAAGAGCAAAGCCATAAGAGCATCTCCACTCGTCTCCCCGACCGGAGGCCCTCGAGCGACATTTTTCCCATCCGGACGGTGAAATTCGGTCCAGTCGCACCCCCGGTTTTCGTTTTCGTCTGGATTTGGTCCTTCATCCATCCGGCGAGCCCACGCCATCCCCGGTCCCCCGGGGATCTATCGGGGACTCCGGACGAGTGAAAAGCGGGGAAGGGCCCGATCTGTTGGCGACTCGACACACGAACCCCACCGCCACCTCGCTCAAAATCTCCCCCACCCCTCGTATCTCTCGCCGCCGGCACCACCCCGCCGGCTTGTTGCCCAGATTCCGCCGTCCCTCTTTCTTCACCTGCCTATATTCCGCCGTCTTTCGATGAAGGCCTATCTGGCTGCTCCTCCGCCGGCCTGTTTTTCGACTTTGGCCTACTCCTCGTCGCTCGCGGCTCGGGTTGCCTCGACCACGCCCGTCAGGTGTTCGTCCATTTGCCTCGCCGGCCATGGACTCGGACGAAGAGGAGGAGCAGATGTTCGTCGAGCTTATGCGAGAAGAGATGGCAGCCGCCGCCCAAGACGAGGAGCACATGATGATCCTCGGTTGCTTGTCAAGCATGTACGCCGGACTGGCAACTGGTCGACGTGGTGGGTCGGTACCAGGTCGCCGGAAGTGCAAGCCGAGACAACGAATGGAGGGCTACTGCATGTTGTATGCCGACTACTTCGCCGACAATCCATTGCACGGTGAGAGTGTTTTCCGGCGTCGTTTCAGGATGAGCAGAAAGCTATTTCTGCAAATTGAGTATGCCATCCGAGACTTTGACCCCTACTTCAGATGCAAGGCGGATTGCACTGGTGTGGTGACCCGGCATACCACTGCATGGTGTAGTATGCAAGTCTGATATAACACCAATGAAACACCGTTCCACTAGTATTATATCGCTCAGAGTGGTACAACAGAAACATATGCGGGTCCAAGGCATGTCTATAGAATTACAACATTGACTCTGTTACATAAGATCATCACAGCCTCCTACTTTACAATGAGGTAAAACTACAAATAACTCCAGAAGAACGACTCGTAGACTAGTCTTATCACGAACTCTATTTGTAGAGTATTTAACTAGCTACGAGAGGCTATGAATAGATTCTAGCTAAATAGGAGCTAAGTTTAGGAAGCTAGTTCCTTTCTATTGCTAATCTAGGTTTCTCCTTGTTGGATGTGGTATCTGACTCTTCTGACAGGTTCCTGTCCCTTGAAGTAGTTGTTGACTCCTCGGTCTTCGTGTTGCACTGTAGATCCTCCTTCGGTGCCTCCATATCTAAGCAGGGGATTTAAGAGTGGGATGAGTACGAGCGTACTCAACAAGTTCATTATAGGAAAGAGGTGTTTAATGCACTAGCTACGGCATTAGACCAGAAAGTCTAATACCAATGCGAGTTTTCATAACCATTTCTTCAAGAGGTTGCTTTTATTCATAAGAACTATGTCCGTCGGCCTTCACCGGTTTACTAGAACTTCATGGAGTTCCTTTCGGCCGCGTTCGCGAGTTCCATATCCCGGAACGGGGAGTGACAGGTCACGGTTCTTTACACTCTGCAGAGGTGTGTTGCTTTACCCATAAGAGATCTTAACCTTGGTGCCAACCGGGCGTACACCCCGTCCACACTTCCTTTGGTGTGAGGCCCGGTATAAGGTCATAGCCAATCATATTCCTCCGCTACCTCGCACACCCACCCTTTGTTGCATACCCCGACCCTGGGTCCTCGCCGGTCCTCTTATACCAATTAAGGATGGACCCCGACCACGACAACAGTCTGGGACTCGTTAACCAAACTCCTTCGCCGGTAGCTGCAACCCATCATAGACCACTTACCGTGGGGAATTAGAATGGGATCCCCACCCCACCGCTTGCCCAACCTGGGTCAAGTGTCTACTGATAAGCGCATCCGTTGATGTACAAGAGGTGGAAATACAATTGACTATTCCGTCCCACTCCAGATCTTATGGTTAACACGGGTATTACGGCACAAGAACCACTGGACGACATTTGTTGTTTAATCCTAGATGGATATAAACCCTTGCAATGGAACCTCCACCATATCAACACAATCCATGGTTCCATTGCCCACCACATAGTCATATTCATAGTTATGAAAATAGTGGTTTTGCTTTTTATGCAATAGTGATAATTATAGTACTTTGCAAGTAATTTGATAAAGATACTCAAATGACATGAGCAAGTGATGAACTTGCCTTTCTTGACTGCAAGATTATGCAGGCAAGGTCTTCGATACGCAATAACTCCAAATTCTGAAATAGCATCATCGTCCGGTAAGGACGATGTTTAAAAGATTGGCAAGGATGCAATAATGCATAAGTATGAGATGCATTCGCTCTAAGCGTGACCTAACCCCGATGATTTAGGATTAGTGAGTGGTAATGATTAGTTCAAGGTGTGTTGCACTTCTAGAGTGATTCACAACAAGGTTCTGATTCAGGGTTGTGTTGTTTTAGAATCATAAGCAAGTGGTAAAATGCATAGTAACAATCATACACACCCAGGAATAGTAGTTGTATAATAAGTAAAGAGCAGTTGTTAATTTTAAGTCCTATAGTGCATGGTTAATGATTACTTATTATATAATTCGAAAGAATAACTTTTGAAGAACATGTTCTTTAATAAAGAACAAGTATGATAATTAGGTTGGTGGGGTTCTATGGTTAACTATGGTTTCATCTAGTTTACGGAGTAAGTATTAGATGGATCCCAACAATGTTGGATTCATCAACAGCTAGGGATCATATGGTTTTAGTGAAGCGTATCTTAAGTAATTGCTTATACATGGTTGCTAACAAGATTGGTATATCTTGTTGGTGATAGCTGGCTAGGGTTTATGGATTCTATTAGGCAGGATTGATGACTATTCTATGTTTTCTTCAAAAGAATAACTTTTGAAGAACATACTTCTTAACTAATAAGAATTATATCAATTAGGGTTGAGGCGGTCTAGGTTTTACTGTTGGTTTTATTAAATAAGGAATAATTGGCTCCTAAATAGGATGGTTGACAAGTATCCAACACTAGTAGAGTTTAGTGGAATATGGTTAGGTAATGCTCAAGATTTGGCATAGTTGCTAATGAGGTTCATCACATTGGTGTGATTCTAATCATGGATAGTTAAGGATGGTGGTCTTGGAAATAGGAACTAGGGTTTTACACTTGGTTGATCCTACTTGATCATCTTGGTTTAAGGGTATGCATCCATGGAATACTACATTGCTAGTGATAGGGTTCTACATTTTATGTGGACATAGGTATGTATTTAGTTGCTAATCATGGTTCTATGATTTGAAATAAAGTACCATGATCACATGTTCTATCCTAGGTTTTAGGTTAGAAGCAATTTAGAGTTCACATGAAATAGTGGAACTAGGGTTTCTAGTGGAATTAGGGTTTTGGAGTTTCACATATAATTATGAGGTTGTGATCTTTATTCACTATGGAATTAGTGTTTACTAATCACCATATAGTTTATAGCTTGATAACTTCATTATAAAGTTGAAGTTATTAATAACTTTGAATTAAAAATAATATTGGATTTGACTTTATCTTATTTTTAAAGAATTAATAATTAAGACAATTATTAATTAGGGTTTAAATCCTCTTATTAAGGATTTAATAAGTTATAAGTAAAGAAAAATTAGTTTTAGTATTTTCCTGATTTACTTACTGGTTTTTATTAAATTTAGAAGTTTTTCTTAATTATTGAATTTTGATTGAATTTAGAATACCAGAAAAAGTTTAAATAACAACTATTAAACAATTAAATTTTTATTAAAAATAAAAATTTCATATTATATTTTTATTGGATATAATTCACTTTTCTAAGAATTTTGATATCTTATATTTATTTTTCTGAGATAATATGAATTTTCTAGATATATTTGAAGTTGCAGCAATTTTCTGGAATTAATTTGAAACGAACAACACTTTTTGTTACCGTGGCAGAACATAGCTCTAGTCACTGACCCGTGGGGCCTGTGCCATGTAAGCGGCCACGCAAGCGGCGATTGGTCAAGGTTGACCGGACGTGTTGACCACGCCGGCGTTTAAACGCCGGTGGTCACCTGGGGACGGCGCCGCCGATTCATGACCTCCCCGGATGCGCGGCTAAGCTCTCCGGACTCCCCACGACACTCTGGTCACCATGGTGGTGTTAGATTTCCGATTGGATCACCGGAGCTTCGCCGGCATGCATGCCCGCGGCGGAGCAACTCCGGCGAGACCCCAATCGAATGCTACAGAAGGTGCGCGGATGCAAGGTTAGGTTCAGGAGAGGCGCTAGCTCACCAGGAACACGCGGTGTGATCGGCGAGGCTTAGGAAGGTCAGGTTTGCCGGAATTTGGTGTTGCCGGTGTCGGAGAAGACGAGCTTGTCGGCGTCGATCTCGAGCACCTCAGCTCGATTCCTCCCGTGGGCATAGCTTGTCGAGGACGGCGGTCACGGTGGTGTGGTCATCTTGGCTTGGGAAGGCTTCCATCGCCGGCGGTAATGGTGTCCGGCGGAACCAGTGTTTCAGTATGGGGAAAAATGGAGCAAAGGAGGAAGAAAATCCGGCTAGGGTTCGTGCTGGGGTTTTTATAGGGCGTCGAAGAGTGCCTCGTCATGACGCCGATGAAGGAGAAGGCGCCAACGAGGGGGAGAAGGAGAACACGGCGTCGCGGTGGCCTCCAGTGCACGGAGGGGATGAGGACGAGCTCGTCCTCGAGTTTTCGTGATGAAGGGGTATTGGGCTACGAAGTGGTGCTAGGCCATGGGCTGCTCGCTGGGCTCGGTGGCTCGTGGTGCTTGGGCTGCTCGGCCGGGTAAGTATTTCCCTCATTTTTTTCTCTGTTTTTATTTTTCCTATTGTATAATTTCTATTTCAACTCAAATTTGAATTCAATTCTATTTGCGAGATATTTGTAATTATGCTAATCCATTCAAGATTTAGTATATCGACTATTGTTTGACTATTTTATTTGAATTCATATCTTATATTAGATTATTTGCATATTTGTGAACTTATTCAACATAACTTTTAAATATAAACTTATATTTTTATTTTAATTCACTTTCTATTATGCAATCAATTCTGTTTAGAATTATGAGAGTGGTTACTTTCATCTCAAAGTATTTCAGAGATTGTTATTATGTCTTGGTTTCCATTTGAGGAATTAATCACTTGCATATTATTTTATGTGAGCAACATTTTATTAGGGCTTTATGATTTCTATTACAACCCCCATTGTAAAGTTAATGTTATTATTATCTTTGAAAGGATCTAGGGTAGGTATTGTTCCATCATGGTTGTGCTTGGTTACCAAAATAAATAGTTGATCACTACATATATGGTTTGAACCATATAATGTAGCACAGGGTTTTTCTTATGTTCAAGAATTGAAGCATAAGAATTGATTAATGTGCAGTACTAGGGTTCTAATGTTATTTACCAAAGGGCATATGGTTTGGAACTTAGTTGTGGCTTAGGTTTTAGTTATGATCACCCAAGTGATACTCAAACTAGGGTTGAGATTTAATTCTAGGTTATAGAGATGGGATGACACCATATTGCATGTGCTAGGGATTAATCTCCCCTAACCATGATAAGGTGGCTGCTGCTTAATATTTCATGTGCTTCCCTAATTACTAAAGCTTTGAGACTTGGTTTTATTTTCTTCCTATTAACTTCTATTAGTATCCCCAACTTATCATTAAAGTAACTATATTGATTGTAGTTCTTTTTATAGTTAACTTTGGGCATATAAATAGATGGTTTTTCACCATATTAAGTATGGAGTTTTACTCTAAGGTTTTCTTATGTTTCTTAGGTGAAGCATAAGGGGAATGTAGATGTGGTAGAATTCTACTTATGATCACCAAGTGAATCACAAGTTAAGGTTAGGATATAATCCTATGGTTGCTTACTAGCTACCACCCTATGATTTCATGTGGTGAATGAGATCTACTTATCCTTTTAGGGTTTATTCTTATTACCTCAAGTTCTTAGGGTTTATGGTCATCACTCAATTTATAATGATCAAGGTTTAGCTTCCTATGGTATTACTAGAAATATTTAGATATGGTTGTACCAATTACCCCTCTCACTCTACAAGGACTTGGATTATAATCTAGGGTTTTACTCTAGGAATGATGATGTGATTATCTAAATATGTGGTCTTCCTAAGAATTCTACCTTGTTATCTTCTGTAGGTTGTTTTTCAGGAATTCTGATAAACCTGCATCTTGTGGCATGCCTCCACCTCCTAGCTGATTCATATAGATCCTAACTATTTTATGGAGTGGCTCAATGTGTTGGTCTTCTTGTATCAAGGTGTAAGATGATGAAATGGATGAAGTGTGAGGCTCCTTTTATAGGCTTGGGCATGCTCTAGTAACATGACACATGGGTGGATGACTCTTGCTTTAATTTGATGAGTAAGGTGCTTGGTTGTCATGCTCTCATCCATAGCAATCCTTTAAGCATGAGGTGGCATTGCTTAGGATTCAAGGTATGTAGATATTTCCATCCTATGTGGCATTGAGATTATCTTCTCATGTGATTTATTTTTGGATAGCCAAGTGGCTTTTGTTACTAAATATCTTGTGAATGATTTTAGGCTTGTGGTTGAGTCACTAAATCATATGTGATTGTATTTATATTATTATTAGGATCAAAATGTCAAAGATAAGGATTATACCCCAATTTTGAATGGTGATGTTTGATCTCACCAAGGCATGATCATATGAGTTTCAAACTACTCATAGTTTATTTTATTCAAATAGTTTGAACTATAATTCGTAATGTAAACGAATTTAGTTTTGTGATATTCCACATATTTAATAAGTTATGATTGAAATCAGAATGTGTGGCTTTTATGCACTTAGGTCCTTGTGTTTTACCATATTTGGGTATTTAGTTTTAAAGTGAATTCAATTGTACCCCAAGTGTAGTTTCTTAACTTTTAAGTATAAATAACTTAGAGTTTGATTATTATCTATTTGATGGTTATAGGCTTCTCCCATCTCTAGGGTTTAATGATAAGTTTGTGTTGATGTTGAGTTCAAGAATTTAGTTCAAGAATTACCATGAGGTTCATGGTAGGAATATTTATTTGTTAAAGACATGGAAAAGATAAGTCAAGAATAATTCTCTCCATTTCTTATTGTTAGTTGATTTCCAATTGAATAGATGTTCTTATGTTATGGCAAGGAATACCATGTTATGATCTCTTATAAGATCAAACAATTGACCATTGATTAAAGTGTTGTTGTGTTAGTTCCATTTGATCTAACCCCTTAGATCAAATCATCTCTACCCAAAGCAAGGTTTTGGCAAAGTCACATTGAGGTTTTTAGCGCTTGACTTGATGATCTACTTCAATTCCACCAAGTTCAAGTGAAACTTCAGTTACTGTGACTATTTTACTTTAAAGCGCGAAAATTCCCCAGATTTTCTATGCATGAATGCAATGCACACATCTGTTTCCTCTATTTTTGTAACCCCAATACCTGGGATATTACAGTCTCTACCCCTTAAACTAAACTTCGTCCTCGAAGTTTGATCTCTCTCACGTTTCCGAAGTGTGGTTCTAACTTATGCAGACTTAACTTTTCTAGAACTCCGTGGTGATCTCACTGGATATAATTGGTTATATCCCTTGTCCAGATTCTTCCTGGAATCCATTAGGGTTGGTCTCTGAACCATGGTTCTTAATTTAATTATTTGATTTCTTTCAACCCTATAGTCTTGTTTCCTTTCTTATTGAAGAATCAATGATAGGACTTCTTCTTGTCCTGACAGTCTTAATTGAGGACTAATTGGATACATTCTCCTATTTGATAAAATAGGTCTTTGTTTTCCCTTACTACCAAAACTGCAATAATGGTACTTGGTAAGGTACTGACCATGGAAATGGTCGTGATGGTTTATTTTCCTAAGAATGGATTAGACTCATTTAGTCCATCCAATCATGGTTTATAGTTGATACCTACAACTATTTTGGGTTATTTAGGTTCCCTGAAAGGAATCATTCTATTAGTCTTTGGTATTGGTATATTCTATCTTCTTCGATCTTTGGCCCTTTTGAGCTGTATTTGGTCTCCGATATTTCCTTTATCCAACTTTATTATCCATGACTTACTTGAGCTTCCGTACTTCTGAGTAAATATTTCTCACTTTCTCAAGTTATAGTCCAATTCTTACTTCCTCGAGGTATAAACCTCGGCTTCTGGTCTGACATCCTTCTGAAAGTAGTGTTCAACAATCTTATGAAAATAAGATTGAACTTCCTCTCAGTTTAGACCTTCTTCATCTATCTTGCTCAAAGTATTGGGTTATTGTACATCCAACTCAATCTTTACTCTACCCCTTAGAGTTTTCTTATGGTCTTCAACTCCTTTTCTTCCCACTATTGGACTTATGATTAGAATATTGGTATAGGTCTTGTTTATAATTTATATTCCTCTAAGGTTTTGCGAAGAAACTTTGTGGTGTATCCACTCAATTGTGGACATCCAATGTGAATCCATCGACTAAATGTTTATAGATCTAGTTATTTGGCTGACAAGATTTTTATTTGTTCACAAACTTTTGTTACAACTAATTAAATCGTGGACTATTTGTAATACCAACTGATACCAGCTGTGGTTATTATACCAACTGTGGCTATTTGATATCTAAAAATGGGTTCTATTATAGGTTCTGATCAACTTGACGAGACATCTTCTACTTTATCTCGCAGTATTGATACTATACCAATTGTGGTCTTCTGATATCAACTATGGTCTTCTTATATCTGCTATAGTTTCATAAATCATCTTCCTTCATTCAGGGTTTATTTTGCAAGAAACCCACTAGCTGACACTATGAATATAGTATCCTAAGTGATTTCTCATGCATTCCCTCTTCCATAATGACTATGGTTCTACTTCTACGACTTCACAGTCATCATATTTCTCACCTTCATGCTTCCTATGTACTAAAGTACTCCTCTGTTGAGGTAAAGCATGAGTTTAGGTTGGTACTTCCTTCAGAATATTGTGGTTGCTTCCCACAATTTACTCCTTTCTTCTGGTGGAGCTTCATCTTGTCTTCGGAATCTTCCAGAATTCATCACTTCCTCACACGTTTACCATTACCCTCTAGATCTATAGCATCAAGTAAGGACTTGATCTTGCAACATGCATTTGCATACCAAAGTCGAACTTCATGTATGGATCTAGTCAAACAATGAAAATCCAATAAAATCCAAGAAGATTCAGCTTTGTGCATATAATACACACCATCATAAGCCCGAATAAAATAGTTGAGTAAGACATCTCTAACATCAGGCTCCGATGTGTAGTATATAACACCACATAAGATAGGTTTATTTCGTGATACTTAGCACGAATATATGGGATTCTACTGTTTGTCTCAACCTTTACCTTAATTTCACATTTGCAATGAGATAAACTTGAAACAAAGTGGTTTGGGATGGTTAAGGTTAACCTAATTTTCTTTGGAAGTACTACTTAACTTTCATTTTATTGAGGACTATCTCACATGATATGTCTAGGTTCTAACATTGCTATTCTAAACACATAACTATGGAAATATAGCTCATATACTTTCATATGTTCTTACCATGTAACTAGGGTTCTGATATACTTGACACAGTTCCCATGGTTTTGGAACACAACTCTTACTCTATTGTTTCGCGTCTAACTTCTTATCAAACAAGTATTTATGATATTCTAGTCCATCACATAATGATTCTCAGGTGAATCATATATGATTTCTATCTCTACCATGTAAGTAGTCATATATTATTCCTATCTCTCTTCCTTACCTCCCATGATTGACTCATCATGGTCTATACTACCTCATATGACTCATAGTTATCACTTACTATCAATTGTTTCACATGTCTAGATAGTTTTACTTACTCATTACTTAACTTGGTCTACATCTTCTATTAGGATATCTTAATTATCTTCATCAATTGATATAACTCCCATTACCAGTCTGGATAATTCTTACTTAATCATAACATATGTTGGTACACATCTTCCACTAGGATATCTTCCTTATGGTTGTATCCTCTCTTTGGACTACCATGTATTGTATACCAACCGTGGTCTACTCATAATTATTTTAGGGTCTTAAGAGTATCCTACATAATTTGAGATTAGCTAGCTAACATTACTTAGGAAATATAGGTAAGAAATGTTGACTCAAGTGTGTCGGGATTATTCTCAAGTGAATATCCATCTCAAGTCATAAAAAGATTTGGTTCACCTAAGACAACTTCCTATAGACACTACCAATCCTATAGGTCTCCTTTAAAGGGTTTTAATCCTAGGGTCAAAGCATTTGCTCGATACCAAGCTGTGGTGACCCGGCATACCACCGCATGGTGTAGTATGCAAGTCCGATATAACACCAATGAAACACCGTTCCACTAGTATTATATCGCTCAGAGTGGTACAACAGAAACATATGCGGGTCCAAGGCATGTCTATAGAATTACAACATTGACTCTGTTACATAAGATCATCACAGCCTCCTACTTTACAATGAGGTAAAACTGCAAATAACTCCAGAAGAACGACTCGTAGACTAGTCTTATCACGAACTCTATTTGTAGAGTATTTAACTAGCTACAGAGGCTATGAATAGATTCTAGCTAAATAGGAGCTAAGTTTAGGAAGCTAGTTCCTTTCTATTGCTAATCTAGGTTTCTCCTTGTTGGATGTGGTATCTCGCCTCTTCGACGGGTTCCTGTCCCTTGAAGTAGTTGTTGACTCCTCGGTCTTCGTGTTGCACTCGTAGATCCTCCTTCGGTGCCTCCATATCTAAGCGAGGGATTTAAGAGTGGGATGAGTACGAGCGTACTCAACAAGTTCATTATAGGAAAGAGGTGTTTAATGCACTAGCTACGGCATTAGACCAGAAAGTCTAATACCAATGCAGGTTTTCATAACCATTTCTTCAAGAGGTTGCTTTTATTCATAAGAACTATGTCCGTCAGCCTTCACCGGTTTACTAGAACTTCATGGAGTTCCTTTCCGGCCGCGTTCGCAGTTCCATATCCCGGAACAGGGAGTGACAGGTCACGGTTCTTTACACTCTGCAGAGGTGTGTTGCTTTACCCATAAGAGATCTTAACCTTGGTGCCAACCGGGCGTACACCCCGTCCACACTTCCTTTGGTGTGAGGCCCGGTATAAGGTCATAGCCAATCATATTCCTCCGCTACCTCGCACACCCACCCTTTGTTGCATACCCCGACCCTGGGTCCTCGCCGGTCCTCTTATACCAATTAAGGATGGACCCCGACCACGACAACAGTTTGGGACTCGTTAACCAAACTCCTTCGCCGGTAGCTGCAACCCATCATAGACCACTTACAGTGGGGAATTAGAATGGGATCCCCACCCCACCGCTTGCCCAACCTGGGTCAAGTGTCTACGGTAAGCGCATCCGTTGATGTACAAGAGGTGGAAATACAATTGACTATTCCGTCCCACTCCAGATCTTATGGTTAACACGGGTATTACGGCACAAGAATCACTGGACGACATTTGTTGTTTAATCCTAGATGGATATAAACCCTTTCAATGGAACCTCCACCATATCAACACAATCCATGGTTCCATTGCCCACCACATAGTCATATTCGTAGTTATGAAAATAGTGGTTTTGCTTTTTATGCAATAGTGATAATTATAGTACTTTGGAAGTAATTTGATAAAGATACTCAAATGACATGAGCAAGTGATGAACTTGCCTTTATTGACTGCAAGATTATGCAGGCAAGGTCTTCGATACGCAATAACTCCAAATTCTGAAATAGCATCATCGTCCGGTAAGGACGATGTTTAAAAGATTGGCAAGGATGCAATAATGCATAAGTATGAGATGCATTCGCTCTAAGCGTGACCTAACCCCGATGATTTAGGATTAGTGAGTGGTAATGATTAGTTCAAGGTGTGTTGCACTTCTAGAGTGATTCACAACAAGGTTCTGATTCAGGGGTTGTGTTGTTTTAGAATCATAAGCAAGTGGTAAAATGCATAGTAACAATCATACACACCCGGGAATAGTAGTTGTATAATAAGTAAAGAGCGAGTTGTTAATTTTAAGTCCTATAGTGCATGGTTAATGATTACTTATTATATAATTCGAAAGAATAACTTTTGAAGAACATGTTCTTTAATAAAGAACAAGTATGATAATTAGGTTGGTGGGGTTCTATGGTTAACTATGGTTTCATCTAGTTTCTGGAGTAAGTATTAGATGGATCCCAACAATGTTGGATTCATCAACAGCTAGGGATCATATGGTTTTAGTGAAGCGTATCTTAAGTAATTGCTTATACATGGTTGCTAACAAGATTGGTATATCTTGCTGGTGATAGCTGGCTAGGGTTTATGGATTCTATTAGGCAGGATTGATGACTATTCTATGTTTTCTTCAAAAGAATAACTTTTGAAGAACATACTTCTTAACTAATAAGAAGTATATCAATTAGGGTTGAGGCGGTCTAGGTTTTACTGTTGGTTTTATTAAATAAGGAATAATTGGCTCCTAAATAGGATGGTTGACAAGTATCCAACACTAGTAGAGTTTAGTGGAATATGGTTAGGTAATGCTCAAGATTTGGCATAGTTGCTAATGAGGTTCATCACATTGGTGTGATTCTAATCATGGATAGTTAAGGATGGTGGTCTTGGAAATAGGAACTAGGGTTTTACACTTGGTTGATCCTACTTGATCATCTTGGTTTAAGGGTATGCATCCATGGAATACTACATTGCTAGTGATAGGGTTCTACATTTTATGTGGACATAGGTATGTCTTTAGTTGCTAATCATGGCTCTATGATTTGAAATAAAGTACCATGATCACATGTTCTATCCTAGGTTTTAGGTTAGAAGCAATTTAGAGTTCACATGAAATAGTGGAACTAGGGTTTCTAGTGGAATTAGGGTTTTGGAGTTTCACATATAATTATGAGGTTGTGATCTTTATTCACTATGGAATTAGTGTTTACTAATCACCATATAGTTTATAGCTTGATAACTTCATTATAAAGTTGAAGTTATTAATAACTTTGAATTAAAAATAATATTGGATTTTACTTTATCTTATTTTTAAAAAATTAATAATTAAGACAATTATTAATTAGAGTTTAAATCCTCTTATTAAGGATTTAATAAGTTATAAGTAAAGAAAAATTAGTTTTAGTATTTTCCTTATTTACTTACTGGTTTTTACTAAATTTAGAAGTTTTTCTTAATTATTGAATTTTGATTGAATTTAGAATACCAGAAAAAGTTTAAATAACAACTATTAAACAATTAAATTTTTATTAAAAATAAAAATTTCATATTATATTTTTATTGGATATAATTCACTTTTCTAAGAATTTTGATATCTTATATTTATTTTTCTGAGCTAATATGAATTTTCTAGATTTATTTGAAGTTGCAGCAATTTTCTGGAATTAATTTGAAACGAACAACACTTTTTGTTACCGTGGCAGAACCTAGCTCTAGTCACTGACCCGTCGGGCCTGTGCCATGTAAGCGGCCACGCAAGCGGCGATTGGTCAAGGTTGACCGGACATGTTGACCACGCCGGCGTTTAAACGCCGGTGGTCACCTGGGGACGGCGCCGCCGATTTACGGCCTCCCCAGATGCGCGGCTAAGCTCTCTGGACTCCCCACGACACACTGGTCACCATGGTGGTGTTAGATTTCCGATTGGATCACCGGAGCTTCGCCGGCATGCATGCCCGCGGCGGAGCAACTCCGGCGAGACCCCAATCGAATGCTACAGAAGGTGCGCGGATGCAAGGTTAGGTTCAGGAGAGGCGCTAGCTCACCAGGAACACGCGGTGTGATCGGCGAGGCTCGGGAAGGTCAGGTTTGCCGGAATTTGGTGTTGCCGGTGTCGGAGAAGACGAGCTTGTCGGCGTCGATCTCGAGCACCTCAGCTCGATTCCTCCCGTGGGCATAGCTTGTCGAGGACGGCGGTCACGGTGGTGTGGTCATCTTGGCTTGGGAAGGCTTCCATCGCCGGCGGTAATGGTGTCCGGCGGAACCAGTGTTTCAGTATGGGGAAAAATGGAGCAAAGGAGGAAGAAAATCCGGCTAGGGTTCGTGCTGGGGTTTTTATAGGGCGTCGAAGAGTGCCTCGTCATGATGCCGATGAAGGAGAAGGCGCCAGCGAGGGGGAGAAGGAGAACACGGCGTCGCGGTGGCCTCCAGTGCACGGAGGGGATGAGGACGAGCTCGTCCTCGAGTTTTTGTGATGAAGGGGTATTGGGCTACGAAGTGGTGCTAGGCCATGGGCTGCTGCTGGGCTCGGTGGCCTGTGGTGCTGGGCTGCTCGGCCAGGTAAGTATTTCCCTCATTTTTTTCTCTGTTTTTATTTTTCCTATTGTATAATTTCTATTTCAACTCAAATTTGAATTCAATTCTATTTGCAGATATTTGTAATTATGCTAATCCATTCAAGATTTAGTATACTGACTATTGTTTGACTATTTTATTTGAATTCATATCTTATATTAGATTATTTGCATATTTGTGAACTTATTCAACATAACTTTTAAATATAAACTTATATTTTTATTTTAATTCACTTTCTATTATGCAATCAATTCTGTTTAGAATTATGAGAGTGGTTACTTTCATCTCAAAGTATTTCAGAGATTGTTATTATGTCTTGGTTTCCATTTGAGGAATTAATCACTTGCATATTATTTTATGTGAGCAACATTTTATTAGGGCTTTATGATTTATATTACAACCCCCTTGTAAAGTTAATGTTATTATTATCTTTGAAAGGATCTAGGGTAGGTATTGTTCCATCATGGTTGTGCTTGGTTACCAAAATAAATAGTTGATCACTACATATATGGTTTGAACCATATAATGTAGCACAGGGTTTTTCTTATGTTCAAGAATTGAAGCATAAGAATTGATTAATGTGCAGTACTAGGGTTATAATGTTATTTACGAAAGGGCATATGGTTTGGAACTTAGTTGTGGCTTAGGTTTTAGTTATGATCACCCAAGTGATACTCAAACTAGGGTTGAGATTTAATTCTAGGTTATAGAGATGTGATGACACCATATTGCATGTGCTAGGGATTAATCTCCCCTAACCATGATAAGGTGGGTGCTGCTTAATATTTCATGTGCTTCCCTAATTACTAAAGCTTTGAGACTTGGTTTTATCTTCTTCCTATTAACTTCTATTAGTATCCCCAACTTATCATTAAAGTAACTATATTGATCGTAGTTCTTTTTATAGTTTACTTTGGGCATATAAATAGATGGTTTTTCACCATATTAAGTATGGAGTTTTACTCTAAGGTTTTCTTATGTTTCTTAGGTGAAGCATAAGGGGAATGTAGATGTGGTAGAATTCTACTTATGATCACCAAGTGAATCACAAGTTAAGGTTAGGATATAATCCTATGGTTGCTTACTAGCTACCACCCTATGATTTCATGTGGTGAATGAGATCTACTTATCCTTTTAGGGTTTATTCTTATTACCTCAAGTTCTTAGGGTTTATGGTCATCACTCAATTTATAATGATCAAGGTTTAGCTTCCTATGGTATTACTAGAAATATTTAGATATGGTTGTACCAATTACCCCTCTCACTCTACAAGGACTTGGATTATAATCTAGGGTTTTACTCTAGGAATGATGATGTTATTATCTAAATATGTGGTCTTCCTAAGAATTCTACCTTGTTATCTTCTGTAGCTTGTTCTTCAGGAATTCTGATAAACATGCATCTTGTGGCATGCCTCCACCTCCTAGCTGCTTCATATAGATCCTAACTATTTTATGGAGTGGCTCAATGTGTTGGTCTTCTTGTATCAAGGTGTAAGATGATGAAATGGATGAAGTGTGAGGCTCCTTTTATAGGCTTGGGCATGCTCTAGTAACATGACACATGGGTGGATGACTCTTGCTTTAATTTGATGAGTAAGGTGCTTGGTTGTCATGCTCTCATCCATAGCAATCCTTTAAGCATGAGGTGGCATTGCTTAGGATTCAAGGTATGTAGATATTTTCATCCTATGTGGCATTGAGATTATCTTCTCATGTGATTTATTTTTGGATAGCCAAGTGGCTTTTGTTACAAAATATCTTGTGAATGATTTTATGCTTGTGGTTGAGTCACTATATCATATGTAATTCTATTTATATTATTATTAGGATCAAAATGTCAAAGATAAGGATTATACCCCAATTTTGAATGGTGATGTTTGATCTCACCAAGGCATGATCATATGAGTTTCAAACTACTCATAGTTTATTTTATTCAAATAGTTTGAACTATAATTCGTAATGTAAACGAATTTAGTTTTGTGATATTCCACATATTTAATAAGTTATGATTGAAATCGGAATGTGTGGCTTTTATGCACTTAGGTCCTTGTGTTTTACCATATTTGGGTATTTAGTTTTAAAGTGAATTCAATTGTACCCCAAGTGTAGTTTCTTAACTTTTAAGTATAAATAACTTAGAGTTTGATTATTATCTATTTGATGGTTATAGGCTTCTCTCATCTCTAGGGTTTAATGATAAGTTTGTGTTGATGTTGAGTTCAAGAATTTAGTTCAAGAATTACCATGAGGTTCATGGTAGGAATATTTATTTGTTAAAGACATGGAAAAGATAAGTCAAGAATAATTCTCTCCATTTCTTATTGTTAGTTGATTTCCAATTGAATAGATGTTCTTATGTTATGGCAAGGAATACCATGTTATGATCTTTTATAAGATCAAACAATTGACCATTGATTAAAGTGTTGTTGTGTTAGTTCCATTTGATCTAACCCCTTAGATCAAATCATCTCTACCCAAAGCAAGGTTTTGGCAAAGTCACATTGAGGTTTTTAGCGCTTGACTTGATGATCTACTTCAATTCCACCAAGGTCAAGTGAAACTTCGATTCTCGTGGATTGTTTTACTTTAAAGCGCGAAAATTCCCCAGATTTTCTATGCATGAATGCAATGCACACATCTGTTTCCTCTATTTTTGTAACCCCAATACCTGGGATATTACAACTGGTTTGGTTGGATTTTCGTCACTGCAGAAGTGCACAATGGCTATGAGGATGTTGGCGTATGGAGCTCCCGGTGATGGTGCAGATGACTATCTTCGGATGGCGGAGTCCACCGCCCTTGATTGTTTCTACCGGTTCTGCAGGGCCGTCATAGCGATGTTCGGGGAATTTTACTTGAGATCACCCACTGTCGAAGACACTCGGAGGATCCTTGCAACAAATGAAGCTAGGGGTTTTCCGAGGATGCTTGGAAGCATTGACTACATGCATTGGAAATGGAAGAACTGCCTCGTTTGCGTGGCAGGGAATGTACAAGGGTCACAAAAACGGCTGCACTGTGATACTTGAAGCAGTGACTACCCATGATCTCTGGATTTGGCACTCTTTCTTTGGTATGCCTAGATCCAACAATGACATCAACGTCCTAAACTGCTCCCTGATCTTTTCCAAGCTTGTTGAGGGTCATGCTCCCCCGGTGAACTATGTGATCAATGGTCGGCACTACAACAAAGGATACTACTTTGCAGACGGTATCTATCCAAAGTGGGCAACATTTGTGAAGACTATCTCGAAACCTAGCACCCCCAAACTTTGCGAGTTTGTGAAGAAACAAGAAGCTTGCCGAAAAGACGTGGAGCGTGCATTTGGTGTCCTCCAGCAGAGATTTGCTATCGTCCGGTTCCCCGCTATGACTTGGTCCAAAGATCAGATGTGGGAGGTGATGAACTGTTGTGTGTGCCTACACAATATGATTATTGAAAATGAGCGAAAACATCCGGTTCCTCACGGCTGAGCAACAAGCACCATATGAGAGAGATGGTCCTCTTGCACAGCCTAATCACCAGGTGCCTCCATCATGGGCCGCCTTCATTGCTATGCGTCAGGAGATTCGAGACTCTACAATGCATCAACAGCTGCAAGATGGTATGGTGGAGCACATATGGACGCTCCGAGACAACGCCAACACTGGCGCTAACTAGTCTGTCATAATTTGTTTCAAGAATTGTGAAATTGTGTGCTTCATTTGTTTCAGCACTTGTTAAACATTGTACTGATTATCGCCGAATTTGTTTCAGCAATTTTCGTACTCTTGCTCGCCGAACTTGTTAAATTTTATGTTGAATTTGTTTGAAATATGTCAAATGGTCGAGGTTGGGGGTTTCCTGCCGGGGGGACGGCTGGAACTTTGGTGCTCCCCAGGCCAAATCTTCCTCCAATCCGGACGAAAATTTCGCCGGATTTGGGCGTGGCGAGCGCCAACGAGTGGAGATGCTCTAACCATTGCATTGGCGATTCTTCCTTGCTCTCTGGACAGCCGATTAATTAATTTCTCTAATTCTTATCCAGCTGCTATGTAATTTTTCTTTTAATTCACACAAGCTAGGCAGCCAGGCAAGGAATTCAGAAGTACATATGATTTTACAGCCTTGCAGATATTGAGATATAGCAAGGGCATGTGGGCACTCTCAGTCACCCGGACATGAAAATGATGATCAGTACCAGTAGACAAGTGTCTTCTTGACAAGTTATCGAGGAACCATTACATCTCCAGTGTGTTAAAGCACATTTTTGTTTTCTCTAAAAAAGTTGGACCAGAATTTGTTCTCTTTTTAGTGTAGAGATTATCTGTCTGTCTGTCCCTCTTTTTTAGAGAAATAATGATCAATGACTTCAGCCGTTCTTTTATGGAAGTGGCTTTTTTTTCGAAATGGGGTGTACCCCTATTCACGATCCCTAGATAGTTTGTATTTGCATCGAAAACCTCAAATGTAGCCCGTACTATATGTAGCCGGGTATTGTTTTTCTTTCTTCAAACTTCAAAACATTTGATTTCAAAGTTTCAGAAATTTTTGAAAAAATATATAGACGCAGAGAATGTTGTAATCTATCAGTGTGTAAATTTCCAGATACATTATATTTTGACCTCAGTAAAAATGAAAAAATCTAGATTTCATTGTACTGTTCACCAAGAATGGAATCAAGATTTGTTATTTTTGCTAAGCCCAAAATACAACATATTTCATTCTAAAATATTTACGCACTTGTAGATTACAATATTGTCTATATCACAACACTTTTTTCAGAAAAATTAACTTGTTTGAAATGAAATTTTCATAAGTTAAAAAACGGCCTACGTGTATGCCGAGCTACAAAAGTCCATGCTCGTATTTGCATGTATTACATTTTCTCGGATAGTTAATGTGCCAAAGCATTGAAGAGGTAATACATCTGATTGTTGATGAAACCAAATATCCACCAATTTGTTATCCGCGCATCTAAGTCAAAATTTCAGTATCATCGACGATAGGAGAAGTGTTAATACGGAAGGTTTGTTCAAGAATTCGACTATTTGTTTCTCCCGGTGCAACGCACGTGCATTTTGCTAGTTTATATCTAGCTCCCGGCCATGCACCGTCGGGAGGCCTACGCCGCCTACCACGATGGTCGTCGGTGTGCAAGGCTCACGCCTCACCGATGAGCTCTGACGGCACAGGGCCGTCAAGGCATATCAGAGGCCGCGCGACTGCGAGCAACCCCAACCATAGTGGGGCGCGTGACAACATGTTGATATAGTCGTCGCAGTTTAGGTTAACTCGTCTCTAATCATCTCCGTAAAGATGGTATTTTTGGTCAACCAATATTAATTAAAAAAAAATTTGCTTAGCTGAGTTACTGCCCGAAATCCAGCCACGCGGACGCGCAAACTGACCGCGTCTTGTCCGCGGTCTTGTCCGCGCTGATGCATTCACTGTCAAAATTTGGGCTAGGAATGCGTCTCCGCAGCAACCCGATCAGTTTGCGTTGGTCCGTTGGGTTGGGAGCAGGCCCATTTTTTGTCCACACGAACGCAGACAGTCACTTTCTGTCCGGTTCGGTCTGTTTGCGTCGTACCACTGGAGAAGCTCTAAGGGTCGGAACGTTTTATTTTAATTACTGGTGGCATAGGAGGTAATTTTTGACAATTTCAAGGGTAAGACAAAACAAGAAAACTTATTTTCTTTATTATTATTAGGTATAGATTTGCACTAGAGAGAGAAAAGCTAATCAAATGTCATAATTTCAAAAAAAAAAAGTGGTGCCATGGCCCGTTTCGGGAGATGAATTGTTTGTCCCTCTAATCTCTCTGTGACTGATTTGATGGGAGGATACTTTTCGGGTTTATTGGAAGTTTCCTTGTTGGCATCGTAAAGCAACCGGGAGACTAATGCGAGCATCGTAAAGCAAATCGTTCACTAGTAGATAACAGGCCTTTTGTTCCGGGTGGTAGGCCCTTTTGTCGCGGGCGGCCAGCCGCGACAAAGGTGGCGCGACAAAAGGGTCCACCTGGTCCACCTTTTGTCGCGGGTCACTTACGACCCGCGACATAAGGTCCACCACGTGGCAGCCGCGGGGCGCGCACGGCACAGGTCCTTTTGTCGCGGGCGGTATTACCACCCGCGACAAAAGGCCCTCTACGTGGCGCGCGCACAACGCTGCTGCTTTAGGGTTTGAGGGGTGCAGCACCCCTCATTTTTTTCGTTCGAAAATAGAAGTTGAATATATTTGTACGCTACTAGAAGTTGTACACGTTCATTCAATATATATATATATATATATATATATATATATATAGATCGATCAAACAAATATTGGAAGCAAAAGTCGATTCCCCTTACACATATTCGTAGATTCCCTACATATATACATTTAGCTCACGATCGACAAGCGGTACTAACGACCGTCTATTTGGAGGTAGAGCATCTATTTTGACTAAACAAGCCTTTGTTGTTTAGTACTTCTTTAACCAAAAGTCCCGCCAGTTCCTCCGCGATTCCTAGTAGGTGTTCCTTTGGTTGGAGTCTGTCCCGCATGTAGTCGACCTATATACGAAAATGAGATGAGTATGACTATATCAGTCTTGATAACGAAATATTGACGATAATAAATAAAGTTTGTGAGTGTTATTGCTTACGTTGAATTTATTTCTGTTCTGCGTCTCAGTGGTTAACATGCGAATGGACTCGCAAACGTAGTACCCACATAGATTCGTCCCTTGTGGCTGCTGAGGGCACGGTACAGGAGTAAATGTTAGCTTCTCTCGCCAGTGTACCGTCCTTACGATGTCTCTTGAAAGCGGTCCAAGTCCTCGCCAGGCAAAAGAATGATTGAATGAGTGGATAATTAATTGATATCTCACGAAAGATATAGCGCGGCGATGAAGAAAATTACACTTGGAGCAACTTCGCAAGTCGTGGAACCCGTCCACGCCTCTACTCGGTGGGTCTCTTATTTCAACTATTCCCTTATCGGGTTGAATGTCTAGTAGAATCCAATGGAAGCTGCACATGTTATGCATATACGTCAGGAATTACACTTAACATCGAGTAAGAAAAATTGAATGTGCATAAAGATCATTAAGACTCTCACTCGTAGTTGTAAGGAAACAATATTGAATCACAGAAATATTGCTCCCCCAAAAACCTTAGTAGGTTTCCCCCCGTTTCTTGGGCATTAAACTTTACCGTTTGAACATGTACTTTATCTGGGTCAACAAACCCAATATTGATAATATTATTACTTTTGTGATCTTCAGTCTGCATAAGAGAACACATAAGATATAATTAGTATATATATGCAATGAAAACGAACATGAACTGAATGAAAATGAACTTATATGTAGTTAACAACTTACAAGCAATAGCAACTCATGAGAGATTTGTCGAGGGCTTCTAAATTGAATAACTGCCAGAGTTCATTCATCTCAATATGGATCTCCTCCTTTCGGTAGTAATATTCAAATGGTATAGTCGCCACGATGAACCTTATGTTCTCCTTGCATGCATCAAGGTACCACTGATGCAAATTCCGCATATGTGTTGGCAGTTTATGCAGCTGCTCTGTGCTGACCAAGTCGGCCCCGTAGACAAATTTAGGAGCTATATCAGCAGTGGGTAGTGCAGCATCCGCTGCAGACAGCAATTCCTCCACGGTAACGTCACGGGCAGCCGCTAGCTTTGCGGCTTCTTCCATATCGAAACCACCCTGTTCCTCGGTACAGCTTGGGAACATTAAACACTTTGAGTGCTAGGATCGATTGTTTGGGCTGAGCACCGAGGAGGGGAACTTCCTTTCTCTTTTTGCCTTTTGTCGTTGGCTTGGCCTTGAGGGGTGCACTTGTTGCAGTTGACTTATTCTCAGCCTGCACTTACGCTGGGCGATGATTTGCTCGTGCCGACAATGTCCTTCTCCTTAGCCTTTTCAGCCTTCTTTTGGTCAATTACCTTCGCAAGAGCGCGTGTATAGTCATCCTTCTTCTCGTGTAAGTCATACTCGCGATGGTGTGTTCAGAAAACTAGTAGCATATGCTATTTGCTTCTCGGTGTATGGCTCTGGCGCTGGAGGTTTTGGCTTATGGAAATGATCATAGTTGTGTTTCGCAACAGCGGCCGCATTTTCCTCGACGGTAAGATCCCAAGGACGGGGGGGAGGAACCTTTGGTACTTTTGGGAGGGGCGACCTCTTGCGGACAGGACTCTTGAAACGCTTCCGGCTGGGTGCATTCCGAGTCTTTTTGGGCGGAGGCGGCGGCGCTGGAGATGGAGATGGACTACCGATGTCGTGCTTGACATCGTACCCATGGGGTGATGGTGGCGACATGTGATCAGTAGGAGGAGGTGATGGTGGCCTGCGATCATCTGGAGGAGGTGATGGTGACCTGCTCGGACGACTGGTAGGGGCTACCCAGCCTGGCAACTTGATGTTCTTCTTTTCCCAGAGAATGATTTCTCCCAGCACCTCTGTGAGTGTAAGCCCCCCATCACCTCCAGGGATATCAAGCTCCAATGTCTCTCACGACGGGACAACTGAATCCACCCCGACACGAGCATAGCCAGCTGGAATCGGATTGCCATGCCATGTTGCCGGCTCACCTTCGGGTCCAAATGCCGGTAAGACATAGCCGACCGCCACCTTAACGAAACCTTCCCGAACACCTCATGGAGATCACAAGGTGTTTGCTCCTTGATTCCATCCAAGGGGTCGCCAGGACCGGCATCTATCATCATCCGTGTAGAAGGGGCCTCCGAGTCGGCCACTGCTGCTGTCTCGTCGCCTGAGATATGTCAGCGGTATTATCCGGCGGGCGCCGTCCTTTTAGTTCATTTATCTCTCGCTGCTGCTGCCGAAGCTCCCGCCGCTGCTGGTCAATTCGGCGTTGGAACTCGGCCATCCGGTCATTCCGCACCTCCAGCTGGCGTTGTTTAGCTCTCGCTCGGCTTCTATAAGTCTCCGCGTCGGCCGGAAACCCAAGCGACCATGGAACACTAGGGCCGAAGCCTCTTGTTCGTCCTCCCTTCTCGAGATTACCGAGGACAAGCGTCAGCAAATCTTTCTCTCTAGCGGGAGCAAACTTAAGTTTTCCCGCCTTTATATCTGCCGTCACTTCAATCCATTTTTGCCTGGGTACCCTAACCCTGGTGTCAGTTTCAACAATAATCCATGTCTTCATGTCATACTCACAGCCATGCGCGAGGAACCAATTTCGAGCCCTAGTGTCCCATCCTTCTCGCGTGGGTTCTGGAGTGATCCCCTTCAGCTCCATCTCAGCCTCTTGTGCATCCCACTTAGGCATGGCCCCTCCGTAGTCCCCTCGCCCCGTATGATGGTGATATTCCTTTAAGCTTGCATTATTCTTGTTTTTCGTTGACAGGTTCACAGCCTCCTCTGATTCTTTGTACCTCACAAATTCTTCCCAGTTATGCTCCTGCTTCGCTAGGTAGTTCTCGAATAATGGAGGCTTCTTGTATTTCTTATAATTTTGCCATAACCGGTTCTTATACGCCCGGAAAAGTTCCCCCATCTTCTTAAGAGCCCATTTCTTCACTAGCGCCCGCTGCTTAGCATTCTCAGACTCCGATCCCAAATCTGGCAAAGTGAAATGTGCCATGAGGTCGCTGAAAAGTGTGTCTTTGTACCTATCGGCAACCTGATTTTCGGTCACATTCTTGGTCTTGTTCCATTCTCTCGACGGTGACCGGGATATGATCTCTAACCACAACTCCGCACTGATTTTTGAATGTCACTCCGACACTCGCGGGTACCACCGGTTGGCCTTCCGGTGATATAGCTTCAATTGTGAAGTGGTCTTTTTTGCTCAACTTCTTTGCCGGGCCTCGTTTCTCTATCTTATCTTTGGAGGCCTAAGAGAATACATATAGAATTGCATTAATGCCTCTATACTAATGCCTCAATACATATGTACATATAGAATTCCATTAATACCTCGTCATGACCGGAGCCGTCGGCTTCTCCGTCACCGGAGCCGTCGGCTTCTCCATCACCGGAGCCGTCGGCTTCTCCATGACCGGAGCCGTCGGCTTCTCCATCACCGGAGCCGCGGGCTTCTCCATCACCGGAGTCGGCTCGGTCGGCTTCGTACCATCGCGGATTATGTCCGCGAATATGTCTTCCTGTTCCAAGTCCCGTTCGAATTGATCCATTGTTTACGCAAAAGAATTAAATCGATAAGTAAATGTTCAAACACAAACCAAGCCCTAACCCTAATCAAACACAAACCAAACCCTAACCCTAATCGGCGACACGTGTTTGGGAGAGGGAGAGGGGTGTCGGCGACGCGTGTTTGCGAGAGGGAGAGGGTCTCGGCGGCGCGTGTTTGCGAGAGGGAGAGGGGTGTCGACGCGTGTTTGCGAGAGGGAGAGTGCGCGTGTTTGCGAGAGGGAGAGGGTGTCGGCGGCGCGTGTTTGCGAGAGGGAGAGGGGTGTCGGCGCGTGTTTGCGAGAGGGAGAGGGCGCGTGTTTGCGAGAGGGAGAGGGGTGTCGGCGCGTGTTTGCGAGCGGGAGAGGGCGCGTGTTTGCGAGAGGGGGAGGGTGCACTACTAGGAATTAGCTTATAGCCGCACTTCTTACTGCCGGCGCTCTGGGTTCGAAGATGCTAGCGGTAAGTTACCGCCGGCGAGTTGGTTTGGGGATGCCGGGGATAGGCCCCTTACCGCCGGCGATTTAGGACTGAAACTGTCGGGGGTAAGTTGGGCCGAAAGCACGCAGATGGACCTCTCAATACCGCCGGCGAATCGGACTGAAAACGCCGGGGGTATTTGGCCCAATACCACCCGGCCCCTTCCACCTCCCACGCCCCCACTCCTATCCATTTCTCCTCCCGTCCCCAACTTCTCGATCTCTCTCTCTCACTCCTGCAAGTCTGCAACCCCGCGCCCTCCCTCTCCCCAACCCCCGCGCCCTCCCTCTCCCCAATCTGCCCCAAACCCTAGCGGGCAGCCATGGCGCCGAGCTCCCCGTCCTCCGCCGCCACGCCGGCGCGCATCTCCTCCCGCAAGCGGAAGGCCACCGCCAAGGTCGTCGCCGACCCCGAGCCCGACCTCGACCAGGACGCGGCGGCGGACAAGCGCCCGCGCCAGGGGGCGTCGTCCTCGGGGGCGAAGAAGCCGCCCAAGAAGGAGAAGGCGCGGCGGGATGACGAGGACCTGCGGCGAGGAGCCGGACGAGGAGGAGCTAGCGCTGGGGGGAGACGAGGACCTGGCCGCCGCGGGGGACCAGGAGGGCGCGCAGGAGGCGGGCGCGGCGGCGAGGAAGCGCGTCGCCAAGCCGACCAAGGCCGTCATCGTCGTCGAGCGGGATGGTGGCGTGCGGCGGCGGGATCCAGATCGGGAGCCAGGAGATGGGACTTGATCGCTTTTTCTTTTCCTTTTAGGGTCCTTGATGTAAACTGTAGTTTCTGGTTGGACTATTTTGTAACTTGGACACAGCCTGGTGGCGCTGCAGATGCGTCGCTTGCCACGCTTTTTTTTTATTTGCAAAAACAGATACTGCTGGCGAATAACTATGGGAGTAGGGAAAACGCCGGGGGTAACGCCCAGTTACCACTGGCGAATTTGAGAACGCCGGCGGTAAGCGCTTACCACCGGCGAGGTGATCGCCGGCGAATCCGAAAACGCCGGCGGTAACCCTTTTCAGGTCGCCGGCGGTAAGGCTTTTTCTAGTAGTGGTGTCGGCGACGGGTTTTTGCGAGGGGGGAGGGAGTCGACGTCAGTTGTTTGCGAGAGGGGTCTCGGCGGGTGTTTGCGAGAGGGGTGTGTTTGCGAGAGGGGTGTCGGCGGTTACAACAAAATTTAAACTACAAATTTGAACTAACTAATTACATTTAACAAAAATAAACTAACTAATTACAACAAAATACTTACAAAATTTAAACTACAAATTTGAACTAACTAATTACAACAAAAATAAACTAACTAATTACAACAAAATACTTACAAAAATAAACTAACTAATTACATACTAAAATGTCTATATACAACAAAATTTAAACTAACATACAAAATTTAAACTAACATACAAAATTTGAACTACTAATTATCTAACTAAGAAAAAAAAAATTAAAAAAAGAGGGCCGGCCGGGGGCGCCGGCGCACACGTACGGCGGTTTGTACCTGCGGAGGGGGCGCGGCGGCGCGGCGGCGGGGCCGGCACGGGCACGGGCGGCGGCGGGGCGCGCGCGGCAGAGGAGATCGGGCGGCGGCGCGCGCGGCACGGCGGCGCGCGCGGCAGAGGAAATCGCGCGCGGCAGAGGGAGCTCGAGGAGGCGCGCGACGGCGGCGACGGCGCGGCAGAGGAGATCGACGGCGGCGCGGCAGAGGGAGGCGCGCGACGGCGGCGCGAAGATGGCCGGCGGCGGCGGTGGATTTGGGCAGCCTGGCGGCGCGATTTTGCTAAGGAATGGCCTCCGGGTGTCGCGGGTGGGGGCTCCGCCCGTGGGGTTAGGTACCTTTTGTCGCGGGTGGTGGCACGACCCGTGATAAAAGGCCCCCCTTTTATCGCGGGTCGTGCCACCACCCGCGACAAAGGGGTCCTTTATCGCGGGCCGTGGCTCGACCCGCGACAAAGGGGTGGGAGGGGAGGCGGCCGATCCGCGTGAAGCGCATCCAACGGCTCCGGCCGTTTGAATCCAACGGCCTGGAGCCGTTGGACGCGGATCAGGCCTGCAGCCGTTAAACAACCGTTTTTGTTTTTCTGTTTTTTTTCTGTTTTTTGTTTTTCTGTTTTTTTAATAAAAACTATTATTTCAATAACTTTTAAATGGTAACTCAAAAAGAAAAGTTTTATATATGAAAATTGATCAGAAAAATCCAATGAACATGAATATGACATCCATATAACTATTTGCATCTCGCATCATATAAAACGACAGTCAGTATGCCACTCGTGTCGCGTCCCCGTGCCACGTGTCGCCACCTCTTCCACGTGCCTCGCCCCGCCGACGCCGGCGTGCGACGTGTAGCCACCGCTGACACGTGCCTCGCCCCGCCGACGCCGGCGTGCGACGTGTAGCCACCGCTGACACGTGCCATGCCCCGCGTGCGCTATATAGAGCGACGAGTGCGGGCGCAACCACACGTCGCCACGGCCTCCGCTCATTCATCTCCGGGATGCCTCCATGTCGTCGAGGGGCGTCCGGTTTCCGTGGCGTTCGAGTGCGTCCGAGCGGTAGGTTCACCGCCGAGATACGCGCCGGTGGCTTCCGCCTCACCCTCGGCACGTACAACACGCCGGAAGAGGCGGCGCGCGCTTACGACGCGGCGGCGTGGCGCTTTCGGCGGCCAGGGCACGACATGGACTTCCCGGATGTTGAATCGCTAGAGGAGGCGGAGTTCCTCGCGCCACCGCCGTGCCTCGTCACCGACGAGGACCGTCGCCGGCATCACCAGGTGCAGCGCAGGATCGCCATCGCCGAGCGCGACGAGCAGTTGATGCGCCAATGGAGGGCGGGGTCCCCCGACGCGTTCTTTGCTAACCTTAGGGCACAACGAAGGTCCAACAGGCGCCACCGTCGGGCCGTCGCTGCCTTCGAGCTCGAGAACTCGAATACAACTTGGACCGAAAACGACCCTCGGTGGGATGACCTTTGGACGGAGACAACCTCCGACGACGAGTAGAGACTAGACTAGTAATTTATCTATTTTATTGTAATTTCAATAAAGTCGTTGTCGGTTCTATTAGTTTAAATTTAGTTTATAAAGTCTGTTGTCGGTTGTTTTTGTTCAATAAAGTGGTTGACACGAAATTTATTACGATTGAACTGAAATTAAAGTACGAGCTCAACCGAAAAATAAGATACATGGCCGGATTCGAATGTTGGAGCCATTCAATCATAGTCGTGCCTAGTCCTATACACGTCGCCACTGTAGTCATCAAAGTCGCCGACGTCATCGTCGCTAGCATCGGGGTCGCGGTTGTCGAACCTCGGCGGATGACCACGCGTGGGCTGGGATTGAGGGTAGCGCAGGCGGGGGCCACGATAGGCCATGACGCTCTGGAGAGTCCGGCCGCGCCACCACATCCGACGGCAGGCCTCGTTGAAGTTCAAAGATGGCGGGCCGTCCTCCTCGTACCTGGCAACCGCCCTCTCACGCCGATTGATGAAGAAGCTGTCCCAAGTCGGGCTGTAGTCGGGATGCCACTGGGGATTCCTCCGCTGCTCAGGCGTGAGCTCGAAATAGTAGTGGTTCGTGATGGCCATCTCGCGTGGCACACCTACGGGGATAGGAGGGACCGGTACGCCTCCGACGCTCAAGCAACCAGCCGGTCGGGACGCGGTAGCCGGGCGGGCAGGGGTAGTTCGAGGCGCAAAGCGCCTCCGCCTCCCGGGTGTTAGACATACGATGGAAGCCATGGGAGAGAGTGATGAGGTTTGCGGATATGAGTCCAAGGCCTACATATATAGTGGAAAATGGCGGAATGCGGGAAGAAAATAGGCGGGAACGAAGTGGCGCGAACTTTCATCCCGGTGGAGGCTCAAACCGGACAAAAGATCTGGTGAGGCTTATCTAGGAGGGCCTTATCTCGGGGGATGATGTGCGTAACCTTTGTCACGGCTGGTGGCTGCAACGGACTAAAGCCGCTAGGATAAGGATGCGCAGAACCTTGTCACGTTGGTGGCCGCAACCGGGACTAAAGCGTCGCAGATAAGGAAGCGTGTGACGACGCTCGATGAGATAAAGCATGTACGCACGACGCCCGTCGAAGGAACAAGACAAAGTAGAAGCGGTGCCGTGCCTATAAAAGGAGCATCAATACGCCTTGCCAAGCAGATCAACAAGCCAAGCACAGTTTCATTCCCATGGATGAAGGAAAGGGTTGGAAAATCTCCCGTGGCGTAGCTTCTCGAAGATGTCATTGGTGCACACGCCCTACGGCATCTTCGGAAGCTGCTCCTCGGAAAAATTTCCCTGCAAGCCCGTGAAAGAATACATTATATGAAAGAATACTCCGTCTCCTCTAACAGTGTTGGGGAAAGGGTTCTCATTATTACATAAATGTAGAGATTGTCTTGGGAACTATATATGAAGAATACATTATTACATCGCCATCTAGTGTTGTGATCTTCTACGCCGTAGCCATGGAGAATCTTCATCATTTAGTAAGATGCTTGGGTCAATTTTCACCGTGAAGGGCGGAATTTCTTTAAACCTATTATAATCTTCGACATGTCTGTCTTGTCATCCACTCCCACGATGTTTCTTTTCCCCGAAAGAACTATGTGGCGCTTTGGCTCCTCGGTTGATGTATTCTTTTGTTGATTTCTTTTTCTTGATTTGCTAGACATGTCCTTCACGTAGAAAACTTGAGCCACCTCGCCGGCTAGGACAAATGGCTCGTCAAGGTACGCAAGATTGTTGGGATCCACTGTTATCATACCGTACTTATCATCAATATGTATACCGCTGAGCTTCACCCATTTGCACCGAAACAAAGGGACCTTAAAAGTGGGACCATAGTCAAGTTCCCATATCTCCTCTATGTATCCATAATATGTGGTGGTCTGCCCATTCTCGTCTTTTGCATCGAAGCGGACACCGCTGTTTTGGTTGGTGCTCTTTTTATCTTGGTCGATCGTGTAAAATGTATTCCCATTTATCTCGTACCCTTGGAATGTACATATGTTTGAAGATGGTAACTCTGGCCAACAAGAACAGCTGCTCCACAACAGATGGGTCATTAATGAGATGTCTTTGCAACCAACTGCCGAAGGTATTCATGTGTTGACATGTAATCAAGGACTCGGGCTGCCCCGGTTTTATTTCTCGTAAAGCATTCTTATGTTTCTCGATGTACGGAGCCACCAAGATGGAATTGTATAGAACCGTGTAGTGTGCTTGATTGAAAGAAATCTTGTCCCCGCACACCATTGATTTCCTTCCTAGTGTGCCTTTTCCAGATCAGCCTCCCCTCATACCGAGATTCGGGAACACCAATCGGCTTAAGGTCGGGAAGAAAGTCAACACAAAACTCAATGACCTCCTCGGTTCCGTAGCCCTTTGAGATACTTCCTTCCGGCCTAGCTCGGTTATGAACATATTTCTTTAAGACTCCCATGAACCTCTCGAATGGGAACATATTGTGTAGAAATACAGGACCGAGAATTCTAATCTCTTCAACTAGGTGAACGAGGAGGTGCGTCATAATATTGAAGAAGGATGGTGGGAACAACAACTCGAAGCTGACAAGACATTGGACCACATCTTCCCGTAATCCCGACAAAGTTTCGGATCCATTACCTTCGAGAAATTGCGTTGAGGAATGCACATATCTTCACAATGGCTAGTCGAACATTTTCCGGTAGAAGTCCCCTCAATGCAACCGGAAGCAATTGTGTCATAAGCACGTGACGATCATGGGACTTCGGGTTTTGGAATTTTTTCTCCTTCATATTTACTATCCCCTTTATATTCGACGAGAAACCGGACGGAACCTTGATACTGAATAGGGCTTCAAAAAAGATCTCCTTCTCTTGTTTGGTAAGAGCGTAGGCTGGCAGGCCCTACAAACTGCCCCGGATGTTTGCCGTTTCGTCCTTTATGAAGTTCCTGGTCCTCCCGTGCTTCCGGTGTATCTTTTGTCTTTCCATACACGCCCGTAAAACCTAGAATATTCACACAAAGATTCTTGGTCAGGTGCATCACGTCGATTGCAGAGCGGACTTCCGGGACTTTCCAAGTATTCTAGCTCCCAAAAAATAGATTTCTTCTTCCACATGGGCGCGTGTCCGTCGGCGTCTTTCGGAACAGGTCGACCGCTCGGACCCTTTCCAAAGATAACATTTAAATCCTTGACCATGTCAAATATATCAGCACCACTACGGGGACAGGCTTCGGACGGCGGTCCGCCTCGCCATCGAAATGCTTTCCTTTTTTCCTTAAGGGATGCTTGCGCGGAAGGTAACGACGATTGAACGGGTACACAACTTTTCTCGCTTTTTCCCAAATATTTACTTTCAGTCTCATCTAAACAGTGTGTGCATGCATTGTATCCTTTGTTCGCTCTGTCCCGAAATGTTACTCGAGAGCAGGCCAATCATTGATGGTTACGAATAGCAACCCTCGTAGGTCAAATTCTTGCTCGGTGTGCTCATCCCACACACGTACACCTGGTTTGGCCCACAACTCCAAAAGTTCATCGACTAATGGCCTTAGGTACACATCAATGTCGTTGCCCGGTTGCTTTGGGCCTTGGATAAGCACCGGCATCATAATGAACTTCCGCTTCATGCACAACCAAGGAGGAAGGTTGTAGATACATAGAGTCACGGGCCAGGTGCCGTGGATCGCAGCTCGCTCCCCAAAAGGATTCATGCCATCTCGTACTTAGACCAAAGTATAAGTTCCTTGCCTCAGCTGCAAAATCCGGGAACTCTCTCCCGATGTTTCTCCACCGCCGACCATCGGCGGGGTGCCTCAACATCGCGTCTTTCTTACGTTCTTCCATGTGCCATCGCAACAACCGGGCATGCTCTTTGTTTCCGAACAAACGTTTCAACCGTGGTATTATTGGAGCATACCACATCACCTTCGCAGAACCCTCTTCCCGGGTGGCTCGCCCTCAACATCACCAGGGTCATCTTTTCGATCTTATACCGCAATGCACCACATATCGGACATTTATTCAAATTCTCGTACTTCTCACCGCGGTAGAGGATACAATCATTAATGCATGCATGTATCTTCTCGCACATCTAATCCTAGAGGGCAGTATAAGCTTCTTTGCTTCATATGTACCGACGGGCAACTCATTATTTCTTGGAAACAGACTTCTTTAATATTATCATCAATTTCTCAAATCCCGAGTCGGTCACACCGACCTCTGCCTTCCATTTCAGCAATTCCAATATGCTACCCAGACTTTCTATGCCCATCTTCACAACCTCGGGTACAACAATTTGTGGTGGTCCTCTAACATCTTGTCGAACTGCAACCTCTCCTTATCCGTGCCACGATCTCTTCTTGCATCGAAATGGCCCGACGAAGATCATCGTCAACGGGATCATCCGATGCCCGTTCTTCACCTCCTTCTTCTTCATTGTCGTCCATTGCGGTATCAAAGCATTCGAGAGAACATAGATCGGTACTGGTCATCATTATCTTCTTCCTCATCGCCGTCTTCCATCATAACCCCTTCTTCTCCGTGCTTGGTCCAAACATTATAGCTGGACATGAATCCAAACCGAAGCAGTGTGGCTCTTAATGTCTCTTGAGCAAGAGTAATCCTTCTCGTTCTTACATTTTAGACATGGACAGCACATAAAACCTTGCTTCGACTTGTTGGCCTCGGCCACAAGCGAGAAAGAATTCACGCCCTCTCCGAAAGCGGGAGCACATCGGTTACCGTACATCCATGGATGACTCATCCGCATCATAAGTACAATTATATATGTATCGGATGCAATCACCTTGCTAAAATTAGTATTGTACGTGACTATGCATATATATATAGTCGAGAAAATAGTTGCTAACCTTTTAGGATCAAAAAGAGGAGAAATCTTATCAAATAAAACCAAGTGGCATCCCTCTCACAAGCATTCCATCAAACACCTCTTGTGCACATGTAGAAAAAATGAGCTAGCATACACCTCCACCTTCACCACCAAGGAAAATATGAGGTGGGGGGGGGGTGGCTGCTTCTATATATAGGCATGGCCCTATTGTCGCGGGCCGTATTACGACCCGCGACAAAAGGGGTGCCGTCGAGGAGGCGCCAGCCCTCGGACCCCTTTTGTCGCGGGTCGTAATACGGCCCGCGATAAAAGGCCGCGACAAAAGGCCCCGACGGCTCCACATGGTTTCGGGGCGACGTGGCCAGGCCATTTGTCGCGGGTGTAGCGCGCCCGCGACAAAA